>NW_007259449.1:220980-228622 GCF_000164805.1 Carlito syrichta
GGGCAACAGAGTGACTCCAACTCAAAAAAAAAAAAAAGTAAAAAAGTAACACACGCTCATGGCAAAAATATTCTAATGATAATGATTACTAGAAAGTAAAAGTCAGACGGCTGCACTGGCTCACGCCTGTAATCCCAGCACCTTGGGAGGCAGATTGGTGAGAGGATTGCCTGAGCCCAGGAGTTTCAGACCAGCCTGGGCAACTTGGCAAGCCCTTGTCTCTACAATAAATCAAAAAATTAGCCAGAAGTGGTGGCATGCACCTATAATTCCAGCTACTTGGAAGGTTGAGGCAGAAGGATTGATTGCCTGAACCCGGCAGTTCAAGGCTGTGGTAGCCATGAGCATGCCACTGCACTCCAGCCTGGGTGACTTTGACTCAAAAACAAAAATAGTAAAAGTTCCTTTATTTCCTGCTTATCATATCTGTGGAACGAGTAGCTGCTAGGAATTTGTGTAGTCTTCCATAAATTTTCTATGAATATGCCAGCATATTTTATACCTATATTTTACACACACACACGAGACCATATTCCACACACTGTTCTTCTGCATGCTTTTTCCACTTAGCATTGTATCGTGGATATCAGATGTGGACTGGGACTGCTCTTGCCTACAGGCCTCATTTACAGGCCTGGGTATGACGCTGGCTGCACTCTGTGTACTAGGGTGCACCAGAGCCCCAGGTGACAGTGAGCGTAGGAAAAGAAGGGAGCTGACAGCTGTAGGGGGTGAGGAGGTGTGATGGGATGTGGTGTAAGTCTGTTGATGCTTCTCAGGTAGGACTGACCCTCACCTCTGGTGTATTCTGACCCCTAGGCTTGGTCCCAGACAAAATTCAGATGCAACCAACATTCACAATACCTTTAGGATAGGCCTTACTCTTTACTTTTATATTACCATTTTTCTCGCATTTAATCTATATAGAATCGCTGGAAGCTAGGAAAGTCTGAGGATCATTTACATGTTAAATGTCAGTACACATCTCTTAAGAAGAACCAAGAACCAACTCAGTTCCTTTGATTCCCATCTTTGGTACTGTCCACTACACTCTAGCAAAGGCTCCTTGTGCCCCACATAATGGTCATGGAGTACAGGCCTTGCATCCCCTTGTACAGCCCTGATCTTCCACACTTCATTTCCCGTCATCCATACAGGATTCCCCCAGCCACCACGGGGGCCTGGGGCCAAGTTCAGAAATATTTTTGAGGCTGTGAAATGTCCCCTCCGAGGGGAGTCCTGAGGAGCCCAGGCAGAAGCCATGACAAGCCAACATTTCAGCCACCGAGTCTCCCCAGCCTTGTCCCAGGCTCCCTTCCCACCCCAGGTCCTGCCCTTCCTGATAAGGATGAAGCTCCAGTTGCAGTTCGGGACAGGCTTGAACCCCAGGCCCAGAAGGGCAGGCCTCTCAAGGCCACTCAGCCTGAAAAGCCATGTCCCTTACCCATCTTACCAGTGCTCTGAGAGCCTGGGCTACTCCTTGCCTCCTCCTCAGGCTCCCAAGTCCAGGAGTGGGCTGAGGGTTTGGCAGCGGCTTTCTGGCTCAGCATACGTGGAGCAGCCTGGGGGCAGAATCCAGGTCTCTCCAAGGCCAGCTGGAGGGACAAAGCACAACGAGGCCATCGCTACAGCTGGCACTTCCCCTGTGGCTGCGGGGGACCTAAGCTACAGAGCACAGTCCCAAGACACTTAAGCCCTCATGGAATCCTGGGATGGACAGCAAGTGGGAATGGAGCTGTGGGGTGTCTGTGGAGCTGCCAGATGGGAGGGGGATAGGCATGAGTCTGAGGGGCCTCTGGGAACCCCTGTGCCAAGGGGTTGCTCGCACTGGGCAACAGTTTTTGTCTACTTATTGTTACTGATCTGTTTTCTGCAAATTTTCCCATTACACTTTGAAGTCATGTTATCAGGCTCATATTTAAAATTGTGAAGTATCCCTTTTTATTTCTAGTAATGCTTGTTTGTCATAAAGCCTATTTTATCTATTTTGTGCAGGATATCTAGTCCATTCATTTACTTTCAAATTGTCAAATTTTTGTTTCAGATGTATCTCTTGTAAACAGCTATAATAAGTTAGCTATACTATATAACAGTGACAGAAAGTGTGCAAATGTTTGAAATACAGTTCTAAGTAATCTATAGTTCAAATAATATAGTAATAATTAGAAAGTATTTTGAATAACAAAAATACTACACAACTTGTGAGATGAAGCTAATGTATGCTAATGAAGTATACATTAAGAAGACTTATAATGAGCTAAGCATCTGTCTCAAGGAGTTGGGGAAAGAACGGCAAATTAAACCAAAGGTAAATGAAAAAATAAAGTAAGAGCTAAAATTAACAAAATATAAAACAAAGATAGTCAAAAGTTAATTTTGAAAAGACTAATAAAGTTTGTGAGACTGACAACTGATGTGAAAGAAGACAAATTATTACTACTAAAGATACTGAATCAATTTTAAACTTCCCTACAAAGAACTCCAGGTCCAGATAGCTTCACTAGCAAATTCAATCAAATATTTAAGAAATAATTCCAACGTTGGATGAACTATAGCAGACAAAAAGAAGATACACATCCCAACTCATTTTATGAAGCCAGAATCCCCTTGATACCAAAGTCAGACATGGAGAGGACATTAAAGAATTATAGGCTCAATCTCACTCATGAAAAATACAAAAAGCCAGGCTCGGTGGCTCAGCCTGTAATCCCAGCGCTTTGGGAAGCTGAGGTGAGTGGATTGTCTGAGCCCGTGGGTACGAGACCCGCCTGGGCAACTTGGCGAGACCTCATCTCTACAATAAATCAAAAAAATTAGCCGGGCGTGGTAGCGCGCACCTGTAGTTCCAGCTACTTGGAAGGCGGAGGTGGAAGGATCACCAGAACCCAGCAGGTCGAGGCTTCGGTGGCCGGGAGCGGCCACTGCACTCCAGTCTGGGTGACAGAGTGAGACTTCAACTCAAAAAAAAAAAGAAAAATGCAAAAATCCTAAACAAAACATTAGGATAAGGAACAAGTAATACATAAGAGGGCAATATATCATGACTTAAACTGGGCTTTCTCTAAGAATGCCATATTAAAAGATTAATGAAGAAATAGCATACACTTCTATAAATGCAGACCAAGTGTTTGATAAAATTCAAAACATATTCATGGTAAGTACTCTCAGCAAACTAGAAACAACAAAAAACTTCTTAATCTTTTTTTTTTTGAGTTGGAGTCTCACTCTGTCGCCCAGACTGGAGTGCAGTGGCCGCTCCCGGCCACCGCAGCCTCGACCTGCTGGGCTCTGGCGATCCTTCCTCCTCAGCCTTCCGAGTAGCCGGAATTACAGGCATGCGCTACCACGCCCGGCTGATTTTTTTATTTATTGTAGAGATGAGGTCTCGCTGCCCAGGCGGGTCTCGAACCTGCGGGTTCAGGCAATTCACTCACCTCAGCCTCCCAAAGGCGCGGGATTACAGGCTGAGCCACCGAGCCCGGCAGTATTTTTTTTTTTTAAGGGAACCTATAGTATACATCACAGCAAAATTTTGAAAGTCTCCCTTTTGAGATCAGGAGTATGACAAGGATTTGCACTATCATCACTTCAAATCAACACTGTACTGAAGGGATCAGGCCAATGTTATAAGGTAAGGACAAGAAATACAAGTATAAAACTTCATAAGGAAAAAACAAAATTGCCATTATTTACATATGATTGTGTATGCAGAAAATCCAAAGGGATGTAGAGATAGACCGGTAAAATAAGCAAGGTTAGCAAGGTTGCCAGACACAAAATCAATACACAAAAATGTATAGCACTTCTATACACCAGCTCTAAACAGAAAATGAGAATTTTTTTTTTTTTTTTGAGTTGGAGTCTCACTCTGTCGCCCAGATTGCAGTGTAGTGGCCGCTCCCGGCCACCACAGCCTCGACCTGCTGGGCTCCGGCGATCCTTCCACCTCAGCCTTCCAAGTAGCTGGAACTACAGGCATGCGCTACCACACCCGCCTAATTTTTTTGATTTATTGTAGAGATGAGGTCTCGCCAAGTTGCCCAGGCGGGTCTCCAACCCGCGGGCTCAGGCAATCCACTCACCTCAGCCTCCCAAAGGCGCGGGATTACAGGCTGAGCCACCGAGCCCGGCACGAGAAATTTTTAAACATACCATTTACAATAGTATCTTTGTAGGAATAAACTTAGCAAAAGACACACATAACCTCTTCAGAGAAAACAGCAAAGTTTTATTGGGAGAAGCTAACAAATCAAATTTTCATTTTTTTTTTTGAGTCAGAGTCTCATTCTGTTACCCAGGTTAGAGTGCAGTAGCACCCTCACAGCCACCACAGTGTCAACCTGCTGGCTCAGTCGATCCTTCCACCTCAGTCTTCCAAGTAGCCGGAACTATAGGTACGCGCTTACCACACCTGGCTAATTTTTTGGTATATTGTAGAGACTAGGCCTCACCAAGTTGCCCAGGCTGGCTCAAACCCTTGGGCTCAGGCAATCCTCTCGCCTCAGCCTCCCAGAATGCTGGGATTACAGGCTTGAGCCACCACACCCGACCAACAAGTCAAATTTTCAGTGTAAGATCAGCAATCTTCAGTGTGACTTCAGTTTGTCTTTTATACTTATGGCTGCCCATTGCCTAAAATATAAACATAACAGTTGGACCCATTACTTAGCAGAAATTTACTGAGATACAAAAAGCACACAAAGGACAGTAGTTTGGGTTTCATAAAATGAAATTAAAACCAGAACCCTGGCTGGGCATGGTGGCTCATGCCTATAATCCCAGCACTTTGGAAGGCCAAAGCAGGAGGATTGTTTGAGCCTAGTTGTTCAAGACCAGCCTAGGCAACAGAGCGAGACCTTGTCCCTACAAAAAAAAACTAAAAATTAGCTGGGTGTAGTGGCATGTGCCTGTAGTCCCAGCTATTTGGAAGGGTAAGGGAGAAGAATAGCCTGAGCCCAGAAGGTTGAAAATATAGTGAGCTGTGATCATGTCTCTGCATTCCAGCCTGGGAGACAGAGACTCTGACTGAAAAAAAAAAAAAAATCCCACAGCCATCAGGTTTGGTGGCTCAGCCTATAATCCCAACACTTTGGGAGGCCGAGGTGAGTGGATTGCCTGAGCCCGCGCGTTCGAGACCTGCCTGGGCAACTTGGTGACACCTCATCTCTACAGTAAATCCAAAAATGAGCCGGGTGTGGTAGCGCACGCCTGTAGTTCCAGCTACTCGGAAGGCTGAGGTGGAAGGATTGCCGGGGACCAGCAGGTCGAGGCTGCGGTGGCCAGGAGCGGCCACTGCACTCCAGTCTGGGCGACAGAGTGAGACTCCAACTCAAAAAAAAAAACAAAAAACTCCCAGAACCCTAACCACTGCATAGACTTCTGTGTGAATGTACATTTTCAGGCATATGAGTACTAATTTTTTAAATACATCGTCCTATCTAGTGATATGAGGAAATAAAGATTTCTCAATCCCAGAAAAGATTAAATCCTATGAGCCCATTTAAAGATAATTTTAAGTAGAGGACAAAAAATAGCCAATAATTTCAGGTTGTTTTATTATTTATTTTATTTATTTATTTATTTTTTGAGTTGGAGTCTCACTCTCACCCAGATTGGAGTGCAATGGCCGCTCCCGGCCACCGCAGCCTCGACCTGCTGGGTTCTGGCAATCCTCCCGCCTCAGCCTTCCAAGTAGCTGGAACTACAGGTGCGCGCTACCACGCCCGGCTAATCTTTGACTTATTGTAGAGATGAGGTCTCCCCAAGTTGCCCAGGCAGGTCTCGAACCCGCGGGCTCAGGCAATTCACTCACCTCGGCCTCCCAAAGCATGGGATTACACGCTGAGCCACCGAGCCCGGCTTCTTTGCTGTTTAAATGGTCTTCATTAAAGCCAGATGGTCTTCTTGAACACAGAAAATCACTCAGGTCAAAGTGACCCTCTTTGAAATGACAAAACCATTTTCTTGCCCTGCTTTCCCTGATAGCGTTCTCCCCCTACACGGCACAAATGTTTCAAGCTGCCTCTGCTGCCTTTGCTCCTCTGTTAAACTCAAACAGAAGAATATGTTGGAAGCGTCCGTTTTTTTCCACTTGACACTCCATCTTCTTTAGCCCACAAATAGCACTAACTTTCTTCAAATCTGCAAAATGCAAGGCATATTCACAAGCACAACATTGTCAATCCAAATGACAAAGATAAGCAAACTCCCAACACTGCAGAGTTGCAATGCCGAAAACAAACACCAGGAACTTATGCATCAACCTAACAGCAGGGTAGTCATTCGTCCCATTAGCACTTGTTGTCCTGGTGTATTCACTCTCAAGAGTGTCCCGGTTTAGATAATAAAAATTACATAGTCACACTGATTTATTTAGGTCACTACCATCATAGATGACATTAAAAATGTGAGGGAAATGCCACCATTTCTCAGCCTGACTCACAATTTAAAAAAACAACAAACCAACCTAGAAAATCCAAAACATACAGATCCATCTTATGTTTTGGTGCCTAAAAGTGTTTTTGATAAACAATTCTGGCAAATTTAAAAAACAGCAATACTATGTGTTGTTACATATCCAATTACTACTGAGGTATGTTAAATAACGTATATAACTTTTTAAAGCATTTGATCACTTGCCTTTAATTTTAAAAGACTTCTACTAAAAAATCATAATCTTTTCATGTTTTATAATTCAACAACATGGTTTTGACCTAATTTGTTTTTCTTCTTTGACACTATCTTTGAATCAAGTATTTGGTGTCTGGACTACCTTTGAAATAATCTTTGTAGCCAGGCTCGGTAGCTCAGCCTGTAATCCCGCGCCTTTGGGAGGCTGAGGTGAGTGGATTGCCTGAGCCCGCGGGTTCGAGACCTGCCTGGGCAACTTGGCGAGACCGCATCTCTACAATAAATAGAAAATTAGCCAGGTGTGGTAGCGCGTGCCTGTAGTTCCAGCTACTTGGAAGGTTGAGGCGGAAGGATCGCCAGAGCCCAGCAGTCGAGGCTGCGGTGGCCCGGGAGCGGCCATTGCACTCTAGTCTTGGCGACAGAGTGAGACTCCAACTCAAAAAAAAAGAAAGAATCTTTGTAATAATTGATACTAAAGTCTAATGTTATAGTTAAAGAGTAACTCCATGACTTTCATTCTCAGTGAATAATATACCTGCTTCTGGAGCCTTAGCATGTTCTAGATTATGTGGACTCTTTCCTTTCAGATAAGAACCATCTCCACATTCATCCCCAGTCTTTTCCAGACCCATTTCCTAGTGATCACCTTCCAATTCAGGTTCTTATACAAATAAAAAGAGTTATTAATGTAAGCACTAAGCCATAAACTAGTGTTATTAAATAAAGCTCTGTGGGCTAGTATTCTAACAAAAGTGATGCATGAGAATGCAATGAGCACTGGAGTTTTCTGCTAGAAATGGGAAGTTGGATTTTTCAACTATTACCTCCTCTATGAAGTTTTTTGTTTCCTAAGGCTGTTTAAGACAATTTAGTTGACATTTCATAACCTGCATATATAGCAAGTTATAGCAATTGCTGTTATAGCAGTTATCTCGTTAGATCAGTTGATAATATTTTCTTTTTTTTTTTTTGAGTTGGAGTCTCACTCTGTCGCCCAAACTGGAGTGCAGTG
>NW_007259449.1:228642-229546 GCF_000164805.1 Carlito syrichta
CAGCCTCGACCTGCTGGGCTCCGGCGATCCTTCCGCCTCAGCCTTCCAAGTAGCTGAAACTACAGGCACGCGCTACCACGCCCGGCTAATTTTTGATTTATTGTAGAGATTCGGTCTCACCAAGTTGCCCAGGCGGATCTCGAACCCGCAGGCTCAGGCAATCCACTCACCTCGGCCTCCCAAAGACGCGGGATTACAGGCTGAGCCACCGAGCCCGGCTAATAATATTTTCTTAATGCTAAGTTCCCTGAATCTGATCATTGTACTGGAATTATGTAAGATATTATTCATGTTTTTAGGAGATACATACTGAATTACTAAGGGAGTGAAGAGTTGAGATATTTGAAACTTACTCTCAAGTGATCTAGCAAAAATATAATTAGTAAATATACATGGTAAAGAGAGGGAGAGAAGTGGCAAAATGTTAGCAATTGGTGAATCAAGGTAAAGAGTATACAGGGTTTCATTGTATTTATATAACTTTTCTGTAATTTTTAAATCCTTTCTAAGTAAAACATTAAGTCAGGTACAGTAGCACATTCCTATAATCTCAGCATTTTGGGAGGCTGAGGCAGGAGGATCACTTGAGGCCAGGAGTTCAAGATCAGCCCAGGCAACATAGCAAGATCCTAACTCTACAAAAAAAAATTTTTTAAATAGCTGGTTATAGTGGCATGCATCTGAAATCCCAGCTACTAGGGAGGCTAAGATGGAAGGACCACTTGAGCCCAGGAGTTCGAGGCTGCAGTGAACTAATGATTGTGATTGTACTGCTGCACTCTGACCTGGATGACACTGACTTTAAAAAGAGTAATTTTAAAAAAGTTTTAAATTAAGTAAAAAGAGCTGGGCTCAGTGGCTCAGCCTGTAATCCCGCGCCTTTGGGAGACTGAGGTGAGTGGAT
>NW_007259449.1:229931-230389 GCF_000164805.1 Carlito syrichta
GCCGGGAGCGGCCACCGCACTCCAGTCTGGGCGATAGAGTGAGACTCCAACTCAAAAAAATAATAATAATAAATCAAGTTAAAAGTTTTAAAAAAAGAGAAATATGTGACAAATAGATTACGGTTCAGGAAGACAAACATATAGAAGACTTTTAACAGTAACTAAGAAAGGATTTCACATTTTTATTTATTGTATTATGAAATTTTCCAAAATCTGCAATATAAGAGCTAACCACAATACATCCAGGTTTGCTCATACTTTTTTTTGTTTTGTTTTGTTTTTGTTTTTTTGAGTTGGAGTCTTGCTCTGTCGCCCAGACTGGAGTGCAGTGGCCGCTCCCGGCCACCGCAGCCTCCCCTGCTGGACTTCGGCGATCCTTCCGCCTCAGCCTTCTGAGGAGCCGGAATTACAGGCATGCGCTACCACGCCCGGCTGATTTTTTAATTTATTGTAGAGAT
>NW_007259449.1:230533-232443 GCF_000164805.1 Carlito syrichta
TCGAACCCGCGGGCTCAGACAATCCACTCACCTCAGCCTCCCAAGGTGCGGGATTACAGGGTGAGCCACCAAGCCCGGCTAGGATTGTTATTTTCTAAGCATGTCAAATAACACATTTGCAATTGGCAAATTTTTCACTTTCCTAATACTTAGAGCAGGTGAAAATTTTAAAAATCTGAAGCTGGTTGCTGCAAACTTGTCATTAAGCACAAGTGAAATGGTCTTTTCTAAATTGCCACCTTTCTTACAATACAGTTGAAAGTATTTGCCTCAGACACCACTGACTAGCATTCTGTACTTGCTATTTTTTTTTTTTTTTTTTTGAGTTGGAGTCTCACTCTGTCACCCAGCCTGGAGTGCAGTGGCCACTCCCGGCTACCGCAGCCCCAACCTGCTGGGCTCCAGCGATCCTTCCGCCTCAGCCTTCCGAGTAGCTGGAACTACAGGCGCACGCTATCACGCCCGGATAATTTTTTTGATTTATTGTAGAGATGAGGTCTCGCCAAGTTGCCCAGGTGGTCTCGAACCCGCGGGCTCAGGCAATCCACTCACCTCAGCCTCCCAAAGGCGCGGGATTACAGGCTGAGCCACCGAGCCCAGCTGTACTTGGTATTTTTATTTGAATTATAAACCAAATATATATTATATATATATATGTTATATATATATTTCTTCATTTACATTGCATCATTACATCACTGTCTCATTATCACTAATAAGTTCACTGGATTCACCTTCGACTTCGAATTTCTCATCAGCATACATTTCTTCATTTTCCATAATTATGGTAAATTATTTTTAATGTTGAAGTATGAAAGTCCTGAAATATCAAAATACAAGTATAAACTGGGCTCGGTGGCTCAGCCTGTAATCCCGCTTTGGTTGGCTGAGGTGAGTGGATTGCCTGAGCCCGCAGGTTCGAGACCCGCCTGGGCAACTCCGCAAGACCTCATCTCTACAATAAATCAAAAAATTAGCCGGGTGTGGTAGCTCGCGCCTGTAGTTCCAGCCACTTGGAAGGCTGAGGCAGAAGGATCAAGGCTGAGGTGGCTGGGAGGGCCACTGCACTCCAGTCTGGGTGACAGAGTGAGACTCCAACTCAAAAAAAAAAAATGTGAGCAAAGATTTAGATATATGAAACTTCCAAAGCAGCTTAGTCTACAACAGCATGATCACGGATTTGCTACATAAGTAAATTATGGCACGCTTGAAAATGAAATATAGCTGGCCATCAAAATCAGTGCTGAATAATGTTTCCTGTCCCTATGGTGTTGCTCATTTTAAGTTATTAGTTTGAAACAGCTGGTTTTGCAACATTGTGTATGTGTAACATGATCCCAAAAGAAAAGAAAGGCTTTGGAGAAGTTCACCAGCACTACCACACTACCAGCCTTCCTCTCAGACAGTAACTGTTCTTTGGTTTTGTCCAGCCAGCACCTTCTGGAGTTTCAATGATACATGGTTCTCCAAGGGTAACTCAGATAAAATGCAGTCCTCAGGATTGTAGGTCTCCTACACCTGGCTTACCTTGAAGAGCTTCACCTTCAACCTAGGTGGTCTGGTCTTCTGCTGCCAGAGAAGGTGAGGGAGGTGGGGGCAACAGTCCAGTTGTTCCTACTTTGGGCAAACAAAGGTAGGTGGGTGCCTGCAGGAAAGAAAGGAGCTCATCCTGCTTGTCCCTGTCCCTCTTGCCCACCTAACCTCCCCCCCACCAAAATTTTTCTGTCCTAGCATGTCTAGGACCATTTCAAACTCTGCATGTTACCCTTAGAGAAACACACATTCTTTGGCAGAAGTAGAATTACCAGATCATGCTCTCTCCCTCTCCCCCTCTCTCCCTTCTCTGTCTCCTCCTCTCCCCCTCTCCTTCTCCCTCTCCCTCTCCCTCTTCTTCTCCCTCTCACTCTTAC
>NW_007259449.1:232463-246841 GCF_000164805.1 Carlito syrichta
CTTCTCCCTCTCTCCCCCATTTCTCTTCCCCTCTCCTCTCCTACAGATAACCTATAGTCAGTATAGAGCCAAGTGTAAAGAATATTCATATATCATTCTTTCTTGATTTCACAATAGGAATAACCACTTTAAATACCTACGCAGGAGCTGCTCCTACAGCACAGATCTTTCCATGAATGAAATATTCATTGAGAGACTAAGCTGTCATACTCTACAATCAGCATTAACTGTGGGCTCTAGTCTCAGTTCTCCTCAGGTAATGTGCTTTCTTTGGCTCTGAGTTATTTCCTATAATCTCTTGGAAAAGCTATCTGCAGCCACTGTCTCCCTGACCTTGGTGCCTGTCTGTTGACAGCTGCTGTGTCCTCTGCTTAGGATCAATTTTCTCCAAGATGCTGTGAATGAGGTGGAGGAGAGATAAAGTTCTTTATGTGTGAGAACTTAGAGTCTAAACTGAAAAGGAAGCCTTGATTTGTCCGGCACCATCAGCCTTCCTGGGGAAACTCATCCTCAAGCAACATTTAGTGCAGAGCAAGCATTTTGACCAAGGATGTACAGGTACTTCTAAGCCCTTATTTGTATCACTGAGATGATCAGAGATAGCGCTTTCATTTTATTTGTTTTGTGATGCAAGTGATATCTGCTCCTTACAAATAATCCAGTCACCAAGAATTGACTGGCCCACTGTCTTGTCATTATTATTTAAATGCTAGCATAAGGTCCCCTTATTCTTGTTAGGGTTAACACCTGGCTATAAGGGTGCTGTTGCTAGGACCACTAAGGAGAGCCACAAGGCATCCCCTCTTGTCACTCCTCCTCTTCTCCCCCTCCATAGCAGAGCATGTGCCATGGTCAGAGGTGATAATCAAGAATGGGAACCGCCGGGCTCGGTGGCTCAGCCTGTAATCCCGCGCCTTTGGGAGGCTGAAGCGAGTGGATTGCCTGAGCCCGCAGGTTCGAGACCCGCCTGGGCAACTTGGCGAGACCTCACCTCAACAATAAATCAGAAAATCAGCCGGGTATGGTAGCGCATGCCTGTAATTCCGGCTCCTCAGAAGGCTGAGGAGGAAGGATCGCCGGAGCCCAGCAGGTCGAGGCTGCGGTGGCCGGGAGCGGCCCCTGCACTCCAGTCTGGGCGACCGAGTGAGACTCCAACTCAAAAAAAAAAAAAAAAAAAGAATGGGAACAGGCAACTGTGCCCAGTCTGGAGTGGAGCAAGTGTCAGGGTCCCACCCTGGGCAAGGCTGCAAGTGAGCTCTGTGCAGAATGTCCAGAATCCTAATGGGGGAAATGTGGGAAATGCTGCCTGGGCCAGCTGTGATGTTCACATATGAGGCCATGATGGAAGGAAGGATTCAGGTTCACATGTTCACTGCAGGTGTGTGCTCCAGAGGGAGGTGATGGTGGTGGTGGGAGAGCTCTGTTCTTCCCCATCTGGCCTTCTCCAGACCTGGGGTATTACCCCTGTGGGTCTGAGGATGGGACAGTCCTGGGAGAGTTACTGCCCACACCACCACTCCTACCCACAGATGGAGGAAATTTCAACAGTCAACTTTGAAGAGAGCAAACAATAGAGGGTGCAGCTGGGGTGTATGAGAGGTGTCTGTGTGGAACCACTACAACTTTTACCCTCATCAACAGCCCTTTAGAGGGAACAGGGAGTAGGTTTAGAGGCTTATAAGAAACTCCTAACACTCAACATCTCTCAATTAGTAATGCACTAAGCATCTTTTCCTGGAAGTCTCCCTCCTGGGACTCATCCAAGTAGACTGGATTATATACACAACAGTTGCAACAGTGGAAACCTAAAGTGCCTGTGTATTCAGCAGTGCATTTATTCATATAAATCTCAGTAAAACTAGACAGTGGGATTTTTGTAGTCATTGAAAAATTAGATAAATGACTAAGTATTGACATAGAATGATGTCCATTAATTAATATCAAAAGCTGTAATTAATATCAAAAGCTGTAGAACACTATGTAGTAGGATCCTATGTTTGTTTTAAACAGATGTGTGTTAGGGTACTGACGGACAGGGTGAGGGTAGAGAAGCGCAGAGAGGTGCGCAGCACTGCCGGGGCTGGCAAGCCAGAGGTGCATGCCAGCAAGCCGGAGGTGCATGCTGGCAACCCAGAGATCCGAGTAGATGCAAAGAATTGTGACACAAAGAGGTGAGAGAAGAAAAGATTCATTTAAGAAAAATTCATCCCCCACACACAGGGAGTGGGCCTACACTCTAGGTGAGTGTGGCATCTTAGCCCCCAGAGTCCTGGCTTAAATCCTTCTCTTGGAGATGTTGCACATGACTGCTGTGACTTCCTTGTCGACTACCAGTGGATATCTTGGAGATCCTGTGACACAGAGAACCATTAATGTCCGCCCACATTATCGTAGCCCCTAGAGAATGGCGTGACAAGGATTTTAATTCTCCTGCACCTTCCCAAACAACATTCCTTAGACCTAATGGAGGGTGTACCTCCTCTTATCTCTAGGCATTCCCGGTGGGTAGCTTGGCGGGGGCGTCCTTGACTTCCCTGTAGATAGTGCCTAATTTTTTTTTTTTTTGAGTTGGAGCTTCACTCTGTCGTCCAGACTGTAGTGCAGTGACCACTCCTGGTCACCGCAGCCTCGACCCGCTGGGCTCCAGCGATCCTTCCGCCTCAGCCTTCTAAGTAGCCGGAACTTCAGGCACACGCTACCACACCCAGCTAATTTTTTTGATTTACTGTAGAGATGAGGTCTCGCCAAGTTGCCCAGGCAGGTCTCGAACCCGTGGACTTAGGCAATCCACTCACCTCAGCCTCCCAAGGCGCGGGATTACAGGCTGAGCCACTGAGTCCGGCTGATAGTGCCTAATTTACTGGAAGATCGAATCCCCACCTGCTCTCCCTCTGAGTGGTTATAACTTTTGTAATTACAAGTTTCATGACTTTTACAGTCCTTGCCCAATGCATGATGTCTTAGGGCTTGTAAATTCCCTTTACTCTAGGCAAGCTTGATTGCCACTATGAAATACCTCAGATACCTGGAAGTCTGTTTCTGAAAAGACAAAATCGGTAAAGTGAATTATACCTAAAGTGTGCATTTCTCCAAAAGCACAGCTTCTATTTTCTCATCATTGTGTCAGGGTTTAAGAACAAGATGAAAAATGGCTTCCCACTCTCGGTCTGTCCTTTCAATGTGTGTGCTTATATATTGATTGTTCATGGTCTTTTTGCTATTATAAATAAAATGGAGTGAATATCTTATACCTGCACTGTAGCACACTTTTTTTTCATATTTTCTTAGGATTTAGTCCTGGAAATTGGATTGTTAGATGAAAGGAAAATGGGAGGTTTAAGTTATTAGTGTGTATTGCTAGGTGACTCTGAGATATGAGAAACTATTTTATATTCCAGTCTGTATACAAGAAGGCCCATTTTCTTCCACCCTTGCAAAGATTGGGAATGTCATTAATTATTTTTTCTGCTATTCGATGGGAGAAGATACCACACTATTATTTGAAAATACATTTTTGATAAATAATAAGGTTGGACATTGTTATTCAAGAAACTTATGCTCATGGAAAATCCATAAAATCAGAAAGATAAAAATTAAGAAATGAGGCCGGGCTCGGTGGCTCAGCCTGTAATCCCAGCACTTTGGGAGGCTGAGGTGAGTAGATTGCCTGAGCCCGAGGGTTCGAGATCCGCCTGGGCAACTTGAGGAGACCTCATCCCTACAACAAATCAAAAAATTAGCCGGGCATGGTAACACGCACCTGTAGTTCCAGTTACTTGGAAGGCTGAGGTGGAAGGGTCACCGGAGCCCAGCAGGTAGAGGCTGCGGTGGCCAGAAGCGGCCACTGCACTTCAGTCTGGGCGACAGAGTGAGACTCCAACTCAAAAAAAAAAAAAAAATTAAGAAATGACTCTGGAATTCCAGCATTCATGAAAAACCTCTCTTCTATTTGTAATTTTAACGCATGTATTTCCATATATATAATACACATTTGTTTTAAATTATCATTCATGCTGCAGCAAACATCTTCATGAATCTTACCTTATCTACTTCCTTAATTATTCCATTAGGGGAAAAAATGTCTGCATGAAGAAATAGGGGCTTGAGAGTATATACAACTATACAACAATGTCACACCCTCTGGCAAGGTATTCCTGGAATTAAACCTGTGTCATTCTGATCCCACCACCTTTACTAGTTTCTTTACATCTGCTACTTCACAGATCAACTAGCTCCCTTGAATCTCTCAGCTCAGGGAGAAGGTTAGCAACCTCATGACCACCATACATTACAGGTGGTGTGGCGTAGGTGCCCACCTGTGCAGATGCAGAACTGGCAGAAAGAACAACATATGAAAAGTCTTGAAAGCATGCCTGCAAACTGCAGGGGCCACTGGAACTGGAGATTGAAGCTGTAGGTCGGAGAGGGATCTTTTATTTGGTGTCTCTACCTAAGTGACCTACCCACAGTAGGCCACAATTAAGTGCGTGAATTAATAGGTTGTGAATATAAATATTCTGTGAGGTGATTTTTCTTTTTTTTTTGAGTTGGAGTCTCACTCGGTCGCCCAGACTGGAGTGCAGTGGCCGCTCCCGGCCACCACAGCCTCGACCTGCTGGGCTCCGGCGATCCTTCCGCCTCAGCCTTACAAGTAGCCGGAATTACAGGCATGCGCTACCACGCCCGGCTGATTTTTTGATTTATTGTAGAGATGAGGTCTCGCTGCCCAGGTGGGTCTCGAACCCGCGGGCTCAGGCAATCCACTCACCTCAGCCTCCAAAAGGTGCGGGATTACAGGCTGAGCCACCGAGCCCGGCTGAGATGATTTTTCTAAATCACTGATTGGTAAACATGAAGGCTGTTTTCATGATTGCAAAGGAGAGTTTCTGTAAATCTGGTTGACAAAGTATATCATTTTAAACTTTGACTCCAACAATCTGTGAACTCCTTCAAACACTGCTCATTGCTGGTCGCAGTGGTTTATGCCTGTAATCCCAGCACTTTGGGAGGCAGAGGTGAGAGAACTGCCTGAGCTCAGGGGTTTGAGACCAACCTGAGCAACATGGCAAGACCTTGTTTCCATAATAAATCAAAAAATCAAATGGGCATGGTGGCGTATGCCTGTGGTTCCAGCTACTTGAAAGGCTGAAGCAGAAGAATTGCCTGAGCCCGGCAAATTGCGGCTGCAGTGGCTGTGAGCATGCCACTACACTCCAACCTGGGTGACAGAGTGAGACTTTGACTCAGAAAAACAAAATAACAAAAACAAAAAAAACTACTCATGCACATTCGGTTGCTGCACACACACTCACATATATTCAGATAGCTATTACTTAGTGCCAGCATATCTGGGTGACTTACCTGAAGCAGGTAGAGAGAAAGGAAGGTTCTGTCCTTCTTGGCAGGTCTATCATCAGAAGGAATTGCCCTTTTTTCCCTCCTCATACAGAAACGACCAGGTTCACCTTTCTGTGCCAATTGAGCCTGAGAGGACAGTAATAGAGTATACCATAGACTTAGGTTAAGAGCATGCTATAACCCAATAAATATGTAATCAGCTTGTGGACAATAGCACAGCCATTTTTAGTTTTTAGTTTTCTGTCTTAAAACATAACCTGTAACTGTTTAAAGTTCCAGTTATGGGAAAAACTGCAAAGCTCCGGTTACAAGCTTCAACCCCTTCCCTTATCTCACTTTCCCCTTAGCAACAACCAATTAGGTGCCAGGGGGTAATCACCTAAGTTTCCAGATGTCTCTGCAACTTCCCTAGCTAGTGGACCAAGGTCAGCCCAAATCAGGCTAGCCAATCCTCCACGATTAAGCGGACCACCAGAGGTTACTACCCAATTAAATGGCAACACAACTGGAAACCCCCCCCAAACTCCTCCTCCCTTTGTGTAAAAGCATAAAAGGCATCTGCTTAAGAAAGTCAGAGCCTCTGAATGTACTCCGCTGTGTCGGTTGTTGACAGAGGTCCAGGCTCGAGCTTGCAAATAAAGACCCTCTTGAACTTTCATCGGAATTGGCTCTTGGTGGTCTCTCGGATTGAACATTCGGCCACTACAAGCCCTGTGTTATAGTTGTGTTTCTCACCTCAGTCTTCATTTATGGTGTGCAGCCTTCTCACCTGTCCTAGAAAGCTCATCTAGCTTTGAATTTCTTTCTCTTGGGCAATTTTCCTCTTATGCATGTATGCCCTGGTAGTCAGGTAATTGGTGAGGATACCTTGGTCATGCTGGCCTTTGCTGGTTCTTATGTCCCTGCCTGTATATGTTGGCCAAAAAAATAAGTTATTCATATATGTGTGAGGTTATTTCTGGACTCTCTGTGCTTTGTCACTCCATCGTTACGCCAATGCCACTCTATTGTGATATAGTTTTGTAATGATTCTTTAAATCTTATTTTGACTCATCTCGGTCTTTCACATTTTCCTATGAATTATAGAAAAGGATTTTCAGTTTCTACCCCAAAAAAAGCCAGCAGGGATTTTCATTGGGAATGCATCAAATGTATAGATCAATTTGGAGATAATTGATATCTTAACAATATTGAGTCTTCACACCCATGAATAAGATATATCTCTCTATTTATTTAGGTCTTCATTTATCTCAGCAATATTTTGTGGTTTTCAATGTACAGATCTTTCATTTCTTTTGTCAGATTTATTTCTATATTTTTTCTGTTTTATGCTATTGTAAATGGTATTGTTTCTATTCCAATTTTTTATTGTTTGTTGCTAGCAGTTAAAAATATAATTGATTTCCTCATATAGATTTTGTATCCTGCAACTTTGCTAAGCTCACTTGTTGGTTTCAGCAGCTTTTAATTATTTTAATTAGGTTCCATCATATTTTCTTTTCTTTTTTTTTTTTTTTGAATTGGAGTCTCACTCTGTCGCCCAGACTGGAGTGCACTGGCCGCTCCCGGCCACTGCAACCTCTACCTGCTGGGCGCCGGCGATCCTTCCGCTTCAGCCTTCCAAGTAGCTGAAACTACAGGCGCGCGCTACCACGCCCAGCTAATTTTTTATTTTATTGTAGAGATGAGGTCTCACCAAGTTGCCCAGGCGGGTCTCGCACCCGTGGGCTCAGGCAATCCACTCACCTCAGCCTCCCAAAGTGCTGGGATTACAGGCTGAGCCATCGAGCCCGGCTCCATCATATTTTCTATGTAACAATCATGTTATTTGTGAATAGACATTTTTACTTCTTTATTTCCAATCTGGATGCATTTTACGTATCTTTCTTCCCTGATTACACTGACTAGAACCTCCAAGACAATGTTGAATACGAGTGGTAAGAGTGAATATCTCTGTCTTTTTCCTGATCTCAGGGCAAAAGCATTCAAAATTCTTCATCTATTAAGATAGTTGTATGTTTTTAACCCTTTTTAAGTTGTTTATATGATACATTTTATTGATCTGAAGTGATGCAGGGAAATTCACCCCAAAACATGGCATTTTGACATAAGGTCTGACTCTGCCTCCTTCCTCTCCATCTCTCCCAAGCTGCTTCCTCTACCAATTATCAGGAAAGGAGAAGGATGTAATCAGACCCATTGCAACTATTTTACAAAATAATGCCCGTCTCTCAGGTTCATTAAACTTCCAAAGAGAACTATTTACAATACATTCTCTACTTCCCCCCTTGAATTCATTCTCCCAGTCATGTGTTGCCCTCTGCAATAGAATTTCTCTTCTTCCCCTTCCCATAATCTGTTTTACCAGAATGCACACCCCCATTCTTTCTGTAACCTTGAGATGGTATTTAAGTTTATGTAACTCATTGGGAAGTTGGGTCTTCATTCTAAGGGCTCCTGTGTATATACATTAAATAAAATTTGTATGCCTTTTCCTCCTATTAATAAATTTGTTGCATGCCAGTGATTTTTCAATGATCCTTTAGGGGGCCAGCAGCCATGGCTCCCACAGTTTTTGCATAGTCAAAGAGGATTTGAAAAAGCTGCTTTTAGCTGGACTCGGTGGCTCAGCCTGTAACCCCGCGCCTTTGGGAGGCTGAGGTGAGTGGATTGCCTGAGCCCACAGGTTTGAGACCCGCCTGGGCAGGCGAGACCTCATCTCTACAAAAAAAACAAAAAAAAAAAGCTGGGGAGTAATAGCGTGCGCCTGTAATTCCGGCTACTCGGAAGGCTGAGGCGGAAGGATCACCTGAGCCCAGCAGGTTGAGGCTGCAGTGGCCAGGAGCAACCACTGCACTCCAGTCTGGGTGACAGAGTGAGACTCCAACTCAAAAAAAGAAAAGAAAAAGCTGCTCTTCTCTTCTGGAAGCTGCAGTGAAGAAAACCTAGGAACCTTATCTGCCAGCAAAAGGGTAAAAAATTTCTTACCAGTCAGGATCCTAGCTCTTCTCTCTGTATGTGCATTCTGGTGGGTAGACGGTAAAAATCACTGTCTCATCTGCAAGGTTTTGGTTAATAGAAAAAAGGATTTGTGTGACTAGTCTTGGATTGTAATGACACCGGTGTACTTTTGATACAGAGACCTACTAACATCCATCCTTATTGCCACAGCCTCTAGAGAAAAGCATAGCAAGGATTCTAGCACTCCTGCACATTTCTGAGCACATAACTGAGAGTCCCCTTGTCTTCTTTGTACTCCCAAGTAAGTAGCTTCAGGAGATCCTTGACTTCCCTGCAGACTACGCCCAGAGATTTATAGTATTGATTTGAACAATATAGTATGAATGTAATCACCAGTCTTGTGATTTGCATAACTTTTGCAACGCATGATGTCTTAGGCCTTGTAAACTTCCTTTACTCTAAATGTCGCTATCTAAATGTAAAATGCAGCTGTAACTTAAGCTCTATACAATGCTCTGCTGGTCACGTGGCTGATGTATACATAACGACAACTGTGGACTATAAAAGTGGACTGCGAGGCCTGAAGGGTGGGCAGAACCATTTTAGAAAGACTTGAATCCAGCTCTGCTTCCTGGATTCGAATTCAGAAATAAATTTCTATCAGTTCCCTGCTCCTTTGATTTATCAGTATCAAGGGAGAGCAGCCGAGCATTACTCAGACCATAACAATTGGTGACCGTGGCAGGACCTTGGACAATGGTATCTTACTTTGTGTTCTGCGTACTCTCTGGAGAGAATTCCCACCGACCAGAACCAGACTTTGATGAACTGGTAAGAAAGAGGCCTTCCAAGTATCCAATCTTGTAAAGCGGACTCGCTTATTCAGTAAGCCAACCCTGGATGTATGCAGGGGGAATGGGGAAACTTTCTCACTTGGGCTCTCTGGGACCACTTTGTAGGCCCCAGAGGAACACTGAATTGACCCATTAGTGCTCTTGTTGTTTGTCTGTATTTGAATTCACTAAGAAAGATGCTGGTTTGTTAGACTTTGTTTAATGGGACATGTCATAATTTAAAATTTATTTGGCGTGCATTTCTTTTGTGTTATTTTATGTTTTCCTGAGTATTGCTATCTCCCTTTGTTTGGTAGTATTTTTTTTTTTTTTGAGTTGGAGTCTCACCCTGTCGCCCAGACTGGAGTGCAGTGGCCGCTCCCGGCCACCGCAGCCTCGATCTGCTGGGCTCCGGCGATCCTTCCGCCTCAGCCTTCCGAGTAGCTGGAACTACAGGCCCGCGCTACCACGCCCGGCTGATTTTTTGATTTATTGTAGAGATGAGGTCTCGCTGCCCAGGCGGGTCTCGAACCCACGGGCTCAGGCAATCCACTCACCTCAGCCTCCCAAAGGTGCAAGATTACAGGCTGAGCCACCGAGCCCGGCTCTGTTTGGTAGTATTTATGTAGGCAGCAAAAACCACCGGGAGAATAGGGAATTCCACCTTTATGAACCCAGACTCAGGTCTGGATTTAAGATAAGAGGCACTCTTTCCTCTGATGTGTGCAGACTCCCTTAGATGACTGAGGCACTGCGAAGATGTCGGGGATCAACTCCCATGATGTGTAAGAGCCTCACAGGGATCTCTTCATTCAAGCCATGAAGGAGTCTATGGGCTCCAGAAGGTCCCAGGCCTGATCAGATGCTCAGCGGACCTGAATTGATGCCAGATCCCAGAAATAGTGATCAGAGAAAAAGGTCCAAGAGGCAGATTGTCTGGAAACTGAAAGGATCTCCCAGCATTCCTGAGGACTGCTCATTCAGGGGGCACACATAAGGACTGGTCACCCGTCACCCTGGGGCCCCCTGAATGCTCTTAGCCTTCTGAGGGAAAATCAAGACATGTAAGAAGCAGGAAGAAGACTGATGGTGTCATAACCAGCAGGAACTCCCTCAGTATGTAGCATATTTTGATCCAGAGCACCTAGTGCTGTCCTGAGGTAGGGATCGCTTGCCAGTTCTACCTCATGTCTATACTATCCTCAAATGTAAGCCTACTCTGTCTGGTTTCCTATGTCTTTTTTCTTCTGACCTGCCAACATTGTTAAAATTCCCATCTTTTGTTGCCAAAGACGTGCCTTCATGGATTCCGAGGGAGTCCATTCTAATCCACCTGTAAAGGAACATAGAAATCTCTCTTATATGCTACTTAGCTTTTTGTTAACCCAGCACAAGTTGACACTAACCTTGGAGGAAATAATTTTGCAATCTTCCTCTGGCAACTAAGAGGCTGAATAGACTGTTCTTGTTTTCAAATGCTAGCAGCCAGATTAGTTGGAAGTGAATCTGTTTCTAAGGGTTTAGGACTTGTCTGAGATTGTGATCAACTGCTTGTCCCTGTAAAACTGTTGGGAGGTCTCTCAGAAGTGTGTAATGTATGCACTAAGCCCCTACTTTAAAATTTAGTACTGGATAACCCCACTTGTATCAAAGAGTTCTTTTGGCTATGCCTGACTAGCACCTCTCTTGCAAGACAGGTAAAGCTTTAAATGCTGAATACTCTGCGGGACTTAATGAGGCATGGGAACTGACCATTCCTACCTAAGTCACTTTGCTAAGCCCAGTACTTCTCCTGTAGGATAGGTGAAATCCTAGGTACACTCTGTGGCACAATAGCATGAGACCTGATCACTCTCACCTAATTGTCCACACTTCACAACCAAGACTATAATTTAGTAATTTATAAAGGGTTTAAACAAATTTGCCTCTTCATAATTAGAAATAGGTAGGAACATGTCATTTCAATCTATGTGGTCTGTTCACTCTAAAAGGGTTTTGTATCAGACAATTTTGAAGGCATCATTGGAAAGTCCTGGAGCAGAGGGAAGCTACAGGAAGGGCTATAGAAACTCAGCTTGGAAGAAGCCATCAGGGTCCCAGGGACACCTGACATCGCTGTTTATGTCTTTATTTATTTATTAGAATTCTTCTCTGAGGAATGCATCACACAGGTGTTCAAAGGCAAAATTCTGGGTATTATTTTTGTTTCAGAATTTTCCTGTGAGGAACGCAGCACTCAAGTGTTCAAAGGCAAAATTCTGGGTTCCCAAGGAACACGAACAAGAAAATGGGTAATACTCAATGTGTGCCTTCAGATACCCCATTGGGACATATTTTAAAGAATTGGAGCAAATTAGAATTACACAGTTTAAAACAAAAAATGTTAGTAAATTACTGTGATCAAACTTGAACTGAATACAAGTTAGCAGATAATGAGGTTTGGAAAAGAAACAAGACTCTGTGCTTTAATACCATCTGGCAATTAAATTCATTTTGTAGGCTTGAAGGGAAATGGTCAGAAATTCCATATGTAGAGGTATTTTAAAATTTACTTCACTGCTTTGAAAACAAAATGATATCCTATGGGATACTGAATACCCAACTCCAGAGGCTTGACTCAGAACTCCGAATACCAAACTTCCAATTACAGAAAACTACTGAAGTTCTTAGCAATCAAGACATTAAGGGAAAAAGAGAAGGACTCCAGGATAAGCAACAGTGATACAAAAAGCAGGCAAACCTATTGGCAGTTGCCAGTAATGGCAAAGCTCCAGCCACCTAATGGAGACCTGGTAAGAAAAGACCTGTTAAGGGGAATAGGAATGGTATTTGCTGCTATGGATGCGGTCAGTCTGGGCACTCGAAGCGCAATTGGCCTCAATGTCCTAAGCCATTGTCTGACATGTAGACTAGAAGGCCACTGGAAGAGCTGGTGCAGCCTCTCCTGAAGGGGAGGGGGAGCACCTAGCTCGGTAATGATGGAACAGACTGAAGGAGCCTGAGCACCGCGGCGCGGCCCAGCCCAGCACTCTGTTTGTCACCACCCCAGAGAATCCCTGAGTCTGTATGGACGTGGCTGGGTCCAAATTAATTTCTTGACTAATACTGAGGCTAAGTTTTCAGCCTTTGTGCTCGTACTGAACTTCTTTCTCCTGACACCTACTCCCTAGTGGGAGTTGAGGGTGTTCCAAGAGTTAGACATTTCACCAAACATCTAATCAGAAGTTACTAAAAAGTTAATTCAAATTATGAATGTATAAGGTTATCTATGAAGAAGGTAAAAAGAAAGAAACCAAAAAGCAGAGGAAAGATGTTAAAAGGTTGTTGGTGTAAAAATATGTTTTTGGTAAGAAAAAAGGATATAAGGAAAAAGAATAATTTTGTCTAGGAAAGGATCTTGTATGGTAAATTTTTGTCCTATAATGGAGTGAGTAGTTATCTGAAAGAAGGAATGCATGGGACAAAAATAGAAGGCTCAAGCATGTTGAAAAATGGTATGAGCATGTCAAAGATGATATGTGGAAGGTTTGTGGAAAGAAATGTGTGAAATTAATTCTATGAACAATCTAGTTTGCAAAAAGAAAACAGTTATGCCTATGAATTTACCATTACTATCAATCACTGATGTTAGACCAAAATGCCATTATATCAAAGTAACAGTATTTTTTAAAAATACTTTTTTTTTTTTTGAGCTGGAGTCTCACTCTGTCGCCCAGACTAGAGTGCAGTGGCCGCTCCCAGCCACCGCAGCCTCGACCTGCTGGGCTCCGGCGATCCTTCCGCCTCAGCCTTCCAAGTAGCTGGAACTACAGGCGGGCACTACCACGCCCAGCTAATTTTTTGATTTATTGTAGAGATGAGGTCTCGCTGCCCAGGCGGGTCTCGAACCCGCGGGCTCAGGCAATCCACTCACCTCAGCCTCCCAAAGGCGCGGGATTACAGGCTGAGCCACCGAGCCCGGCTTTTAAAAAATACTTTTTTTTTTTTTTTTTTGAGTTGAGCCACTGCAGCCTCGCCTGCTGGGCTCCGGCGATCCTTCCGCTTCAGCCTTCCAAGTAACTGGAACTACAGGCGCGCGCTACCACGCCCGGCTAGTTTTTGATTTATTGTAGAGATGAGGTCTCGCCAAGTTGCCCAGGCGGGTCACAAACCCGCGGGCTCAGGCAATCCACTCACCTCAGCCTCCCAAAGCTTACTGAGTTTCAAGGAGGCTCATGTGCCATTATCCATACCAAGTGTTGCACTTTCATCCCAGATGAATCGGGAACATCATGGCAATGCCAAGCCAAATGAAAACCACCATTAATGCTATAGGCAATGCAGATGCTTACACTAGGAAGGTGCCTGGAAAGATCTCTGACTGACTGGTTTTCCAGCATGTTTTCTTGGCTCCTATCAGGGTTACAAGGCCTCCTTTCAGGCATAAGGAAGTTCTTTTTAACTATGTTTATAATCGCAATATTAATATATTTAACTGTCACACTTTGTACCCAATGCGCTGTTAAAATTCCTGTGCTCATAACTAAGCCCATAAAGCATGAAAGTCCCTGATGAAAAGTTAAGGTAGCATGACATAGCTACTCCCATAATAGATATCATGGCCTCAACCAACAGTGAGAAAATGATACAGAGACCCGCTAATGTCTGTTCATATTGCCACAGTCTCTAGAAAAGGGGATGGCAAGGGTTCAAGTACTCCTGCACATTCCTGAGCACATTACTGAGAATCCCTCGTCTCCTATGCACTCCTAGTAAGTAACTTCAGGGGATCCTTGACTTCTCTGCAGACTATGCCAAAGATGTAAATCCCCATTTACTCCCTTTCTTCATAGTCAGAGGTCTGAACAATATAGTATCAATGTAATTGCAAGTCTTGTGATTTGTATAACTTGTGCATCAATGTTATTGTAAGTGTTGTGATTTACATGATTTTTGCAACGTATAGTGTCTTAGGCCTTGTAAACATCCTTTAAGTGTCACTATCTAAATGTAAAATGCAGCTGTAATTTACGCTCTATACATTGCTGTGTTGGTCACGTGGCTGATGTATATGTGTGGACAACTCTGGACTATAAAAGTGGACTGCGAGGCCTGAAGGGTGGGCCAGAACCATTTTAGAAAAACCTTGGGGGGGAGGGGTATGGGATTAACAGTCGCAAATATCTGTCTGGGGATGGGGAAACACCTCTTATCAACAGGGTGCTTGAATGAAACGTAATTGTACAC
>NW_007259450.1:0-1941 GCF_000164805.1 Carlito syrichta
CCTTCTTTTCTATGCTTTTGACAGTTTGGGTTAGTTCTGTGTTTTGGTCTTCGAGCTCTGAGATTCTTTCTTCGGCTTGGCTGATTCTGCTTTCCATGCTTATTAGTCTGTTGTTCATTTCCATCACAGTATTCTTTACTGTTGTCATTTCTGACAACAGCTCCTTCCTATTTTCCTCTTGTCTCTCCTCAATTTTTTAAATTCTCTCCATTAATGTCTTGATGTCTGGGTTTGTTGCATGTAGCCAGTCATTCTGGGGACTCTTCATTGTCTGTGTTCCAGAATCTGTTTTCTCATTGTCTGATCTCCCAGGGGTCTGTGTAAGACCTATATTCTTCTTTTGGTTTTTCTTCATTTGTGCGGTTTTTCCCCCTCCTTACTTTTTCCTTCCCTCCACGTCACCGTCTTCTTTAATTCTGTTATTCAGGGGTAAAGGGATTGGCTTTACTTCTGTTTGTTCAATCTCCTATTCTTTATGTATGTCCTCTTACTTTGTTCAATTCTGAAGTTGCACTGTAGGTTGGAGGTGGTCCTTTTTGCAGTTTTGAGATGTACTTAAGGGGAGAGCTGTGATTCAAAATCTGTCTGCAGGTCCTGGTATTCGCTGACAGGCGTGTGGATAATGTGGAACCCACTTCCCACTGCCCTGGAATCTTTCCAGGGCAGTGGGGCTGTAGGTTTACTCCCTGAAATAAAATGTGGTTAGCAGAGGGAGAAGAATGGAGCAGATAGTGGGTGAAGAGGGGAGTGGAGAGATAGAGGAGTAAAGGGGGAAACAAACGAGTGTGCCAACAAATAGAGAGAGAGGCCTATACTGAAACAGATAAAAACAATAGACCACAGCTACAGTCGAACCAACTCTCATACAAACAAAAATAAAACATATAGTGATGCTAACATACCAGCTATCCAACCACCTTATTAGTGTGCTGTTCCTCTATACAAAGACATGGTTTACAGACAGAATAAAAGAGAAGAAAAGGAAAAGGAAAAGAGAAAAAAGGGAACAATAGAGTAGGAATAGAATTAAGTCATTAAACTAATAGAATCAATGAAGCACACTCTGTGACATTTCGTTTAGGTCCAATGTCCTTTCAGGTCTGATTTCTAGTTTTCTTTTCAAGCTGGTAAATTAGTTTGCAGTTAGGGTCAGTTCCCCTGATCTGCAGTGAAGGACAGTTCAGAATAACCTCGGTTCAGAAGTTTGGTCTATGTCTTTATCAAGCTTGTTTCTCCCGTTTTGGTGTTGTTACCTTGAATCGCCAGCAGGTGGTGCTATCTCATCTGCTCGCCCCAGAGGGGGTGGGGCCGGACAGGAACAAGATGGCTGCCTGCCTCCGAGCAGGCAACAGGAGCCCCACACCGGGTGGGCAGGACAGTCTCCGTCGCAGGAGCGGTGGCAGCGATCCCAGCAGATCTTCCCTGAAGCGGTTTGGTGTGGATCTCCTCCGGCCGGGTTGTGATGAGCTACCCGTGCCAGAGGCCGCGGCGGCGCGGCGGCGGCGGCGGGAGCGCTGGTGGGGGGAGGGTCTGCGGCAGCGGCGGGAGAGTGCAATGCAGTAAAACTGTCCAGTCCTTGCGATGTTCCAGCGATAGTGATGGCCGAGCTCTGTCTGAAGAGCAGGCTGCAATGCTGGGGTCCCCAGCCTCCCGGGGCGAGAGTCAGAGACCCACTGCAGATCTCCCTTGTAGAGGGCTTCAGACACCGGGTTGCCCGGTCGCCATCTTGCCAGCAGTCTAGCCCACTTTTTAATAAGGTATTTTTTTCTTCTCAGTTGTTTGAGTCCTTGCAGATTCTAGATATTAGTACTTTGTCAGATGCATAGTTTACAAATATTCCCCAGAGATTGGGAACCAAAATACAGTCTGGGAAGCCTCACTGAGTTGAAGTGGAAATCAGAGTTTTCAGAAGATGAGGTAGTTTCACGTGGTAGAGCGAAT
>NW_007259450.1:1961-40632 GCF_000164805.1 Carlito syrichta
ATCCCAGCAGATTTTCCCTGAAGCGGTTTGGTGTGGATCTCCCCCCAGCCGGGTTGTGATGAGCTACCCGTGCCAGAGGCCGCAGCGGCGGCGGCGGCGGCGGCGGCGGCCGCGGCCGCGACGGGAGCGCTGGTGGGGGGAGGGGCTGCGGCAGCCACGGGACAGTGCAATGCAGTAAAACTGTCCAGTCAGTTGCGATGTTCCAGCGATAGTGATGGCCGAGCTCCGTCTGAAGAGCAGGCTGCAATGCTGGGGTCCCCAGCCTCCCGGGGCGAGAGTCAGAGACCCACTGCAGATCTCCCTTGTAGAGGGCTTCAGACACCGGGTTGTCCGGTTGCCATCTTGCCCCTTCCTCCTTCAGTGATTCTTTATTCTGGCTTAACTGTGTGAGTTCTCGTCTTATGTGAGCATCTGAAGGGGCAAAAAAAAGATGAGTCTCATGGAGTTCTATCTCATATTTGTGTAGCCTTGCACTTGGCAAAGACTAAAAGAAACCCCCGTTGAGATTTCTGTAGTTTATTTTATTGAAGGAGTCCTTGCTCCAATAATCTTTTCAACTTTTAGCTGACTCACCCTTCTCAGGGAATACTATTAGGATCTGTTTACATTCCCCTTTTCTGTATCTCCTTTCAGAAATATCCTCTAAGCAAAGAGCTGGGGTGATCATGCAGTCCTTCTTGTATGTTTTCCTCTCACAGGGATAATTGTCTTCAACTGCCTGTTGTCCAGTGTTTGGAAGCTTTTGTGTTATGTATATTTTCCCAATTTTTTAAGTTGCTTGTGATGGGAGTTCCCGTTAGGTCTTGCTAACATCATCAGGGCTAAACTTGCCTTTATTTATTATAGATGTTTCTAATGGCTATATAAATTTTGTTTGACTAATTTATAAGACTATCAAAGATGCCTTTTTAAACTATAATCACCTAGCTTCTATTGCTTCCACTGAGAAACCATTTTATTCTAATCATTGACTGCCTGTATGTAATGTGTCCTTTTTCCTCTGGCTGTTTTTAAGTTTTCTCATTATCTCTGGTCTTTGAAAATTTGGATATGACATACTTGGATATAATTTTCTTGTTATTTAACTCGCTTGAGATTTTCTAAGTTTGGGGATATAGGTTGATGTTTTTCATATTTTTAAAATTATTCACCTTTATCTCTTCAAATATTTCCTCTTCTTGTACTTTATTACTCATGCTAGACTTTTTTATATTGTCACATACACCTTGGGTTCTTTGTTCTCTTACATTCTACTTTCTTTTGTGTTTAAGTTTGGATCACTTGTAATAACCTATTTTCAAGTTTATTGATTATTCTTCTCTGTCTAATCTGCTATTAAGACCACTGAATGAATTTCTCCATTTGTTATCTGTTTGTTCTAGTATTTCCATTTAGTTCTTTTTGTATAGTCTTCATTTGTCTGCAGAAATTGCTCATCTATTCACACCATGGTTTTCTTCATTGCCACTAGATTTTTAAATATGTTTACCAGGGCTATTTTTGTTTGTTTGTTTGTTTTTTTGAGTTGGAGTCTCACTCCTTCACCCAAGCTGGAGTGCAGTGGCACGCATGCTCACGGCCACCCTAGCGTCGACCTTCTGGGCTCCAGCGATCCTTCTTCCTCAGTCTTCCAAGTAGTCGGAACTACAGATGCACGCTACCATGTTGGGCTATTTAAAAAAAATTTTATTGTAGAGACAAGGTCTCCACAGGTTGCCCAGGGCTGGTCTCAAACCCACGGGTTAAGGCAATCCACTCACCTTGGCCTCCCAAAGTGCTGGGATTACAGGCTGAAGGGTTATTTTTAGATCTTTAATTTACAATTTCTACATCTAGACCATTTTTTAATGCTATTTTCATCCTATTAGGGTGACATTTTCTTGTTTCTTTGCATGTTTTGTAATAGTTATGACCAATATTGTGAATGAAATGCCTCTTCAGTGTTTTCTACTAAGTCCTTGAGTGCCATAGGGGGTTTTTCTCTACTACCCTACCCTACCCCTAGCTTCTGGAAGGCCAGTGACCAGTACTTAGTGAAGACATTGAGTACCTTGAAAAGATTTCTCTGATCTCTAAAGGAAGTGACTTTCATCTGACTTATTTGCTGCCTGGCAAATGATATGAACCCAATAAGTATTTGTCTAATGAATGTTATTTTTGTTCTCTCAGATTTCAGTGTCAATAAATGAGAAGCCAGATAACAAAGGCTTTTCAGCCTATCCCTGCTCCACCTGGTTATATAATACAGATCATTATCAGTCCCTAAGAAAAATAATGAAATTATAAAATGAGTATTTAGTTGGCTCCTTATAGTTGTAATCAAATGATTTGGGACATGCCCTATCTTCTCACCCAAACCATAGACCATCAAGTATGATTTCTTGTGAGAAGTACAAAATTATTTTTATCTCTAATTGGATTTTCTTAGGTGTGGGATACCACATAGTCATGGTTAAGGAACCTCACTGTAATGTTGGAGAAATCTCAGCATTGATTTATCAATATACTCCAACAGCCACTTTGGAGAACAACGTTGGAACTGAATTATCATTTATTCTACCCAAGGAAAGTGCACACAGGTATGGATCCAGACAGTACTAAATGGGTAATTTTTAGTTAGCCAGAAAGCATTGTTGCTTTTTCTGATTTCTTCAAGACTTACCAAATAGAGTTTATTTAACAAGACAAAAACCTTATCATAGTGGTCCTTTGCACTGAAGAAAGAGATGCATCTAATGACTATTTTCTGTCTTCTGGTTTAATTGGTGATAATCGATGTGTTACTGGTAGAGTAAAAACTACTTCTAGTTAGTGAAGCAAAGAGAAATATTAAAATAATAAGTGGAAGAAAATAGAGTGACTTAAATGGTGGCTCTTGGAGTCAAGATGACAAGAACCCAGAGGAAATAGGCAATTTGACTGCATGAGTTAGCCAAGTTATTCATCAAAGGGAGTCACAAAGAATAATAACTCTCCCTGGGATAACAATCCTAAAAAGAGAAGTGGGAATTGAGAGTATTCATCAGTGACTATCAGAATATAATTGTTTTATCTTCTTGCCATATACAAGTAAGTACTTGCCCTAGTATTCTCTAGACCAGTTGTGATAGTCATAAAGAATTTGTGGGACTTAAATTTCTCCTATTCCAGGGAAAAGAGGATTGTGTCATAAAGGAGAAAGAGAAGGAAGAGAAACTGCACCATTTGAGTTTGTTTACTCAACAAATTGGAAAGTTCTTGAGAAGCAGCTGCATGGGACAGTGTAATCAGGCAGTAGAATAGAACTAAGACCTTAGTCATAAGCTGGAGTGAAAGAATGAAGTATAATGAAAAATTGGAAATAAAATTCTAAATATATACCTAGAGATACAAGGCAGTCAACTCATTCAGCCAAGGTAAAAGGTAGTTTTTATATTGTGCCTTAGACCAGTGTGGTGCTTATAATCCATCTCGAGCTACAGAGTCTATCTGAAGGCAACACAAAGATAAAGAACCCTTGCTTAAACTTAGCACACTGTCACCCTATCCTGATTCATATGGACACAATGGCATTCTCAGATGAGATCAGAAACACTGAGTTAAGATTGCCTAAAACAGGAAATAAAAGGATTTGGAAGTATGTGATGTTTTATATCTTCTTACTAATTATTTTGACTCAGAAGAGAGAAATAGGAAGAAGTTCCAAAAGTTGAACAACTAAATGTAAATTTTGGTGCCGTAAACCACAAATGGAATGATAGACTCCATACAGAATAAAATGAAAATCATGAACTTAGGGATGAACACATTTGCTCAAAATGAAGTTTCCTCTAACAAGGAGGATTTAAAACTAAGAAATTGGAGGAAGGAAAATTATGAGAAAAAGAAATGCATATAAATCCTGTTATTTCATAGTGTAATATGAGAAGAATGAAGTGATGGTTAAAGCATTAGTGATTTTCATTCCAGCTAAAATTTTGATAGCTAACAGTAATAGAGCACTTTCTTTCTCACAGATAATGTTCTTTTTTTTTTTTTTTTTTGAGTTGGAGTCTCACTCTGTCGCCCAGATTGGAGTGCAGTGGCCACTCCTGGCCACCGCAGCCTCGACCTGCTGGGCTCCGGCGATCCTTTCGCCTTAGCCTTCCAAGTAGCTAGAACTACAGGAACGCACTACCACACCCGGCTAATTTTTGATTTATTGTAGAGATGAGGTCTTGCCAATTTGCCCAGGTGGGTCTCGAACCCACAGGTTCAGGCAATCCACTCACCTCAGCCTCCCAAATCGCGGGATTACAGGCTGAGCCACCGAGCTCGGCTGATAATGTTCTATTATGTATTTATTTACCTAAAAAAATAATAAGGAAGAGAAAAAGAAGTAATTTTTTTTTGAGTTGGAGTCTCACTCTGTCACCCAGGCTGTAGTGCAGTGGCATGCTCACGGCCACTGCAACCTCGACCTGCTGGACTCAGGCGATCCTTCTGCCTCAGTCTTCCAAGTAGCTGGAACTACAGGCATGCACTACCATGTCCGACTAATTTTTTTATTTATTGTAGAGACAAGGTCTTGCCAAGTTGCCCAGGCTGGTCTCAAACCTGTGAGCCCAGGCAATCCTCTCACCTCAGCCTCCTAAAGTGCTGGGATTACAGGCTTGAGCCACCGTGCCCGGCCTAAAGAAATAAATTTTAATCACATACACCTGTATTCCAATTCATTGATTATCTCACAAGGAATTTTAAAACAATGTTGTAACTTGTTATAAAACAATGTTGAGACTTGTTAGAATGAAATGTAAATTTAGAGTATGGCAATGGAATGATATACAGCACTCCAAAAAACAGATATGTAAAAGAGGTATCAGAATAGTGCTGCATATCAGGAAATATTTATATGCTTAAAATTTTATTGAACTAGAAGGTAAAAGCGTACAGGAAAATCAGTGGGTGACAGTAAGAGGAAAAAAAAAACAAGTAATGTATCATTTTGTGACACCCCCATGAGTTAAAAGGAAGAAATGCATAATATTAATATAATCCTGATACAAGGTTACATAGTAAAGGGAATAATTCAAGTATAGACTTGCAATATGTCTTATTTACCTCAAACCAGGTCTCCTAATACATTCCTGACATTTCTTGTCAAAAATTACACTTCCTAGAAAGACGGTGAAAGCAAGAAAGAAAATTGCTACTTTAAGACTAATTCTGATAATCAAGATAACATTGGTTGAAGGGTAAAAACATGTAAGATACCTTTGGAGGAATTTACTGTATCATGGTAAACTCCATGATAACAAAGAAGGAAGGAACTTGGTAGATTCAGACACATAAAAAATTAGAAGCTATATAGAAAAACAAGATTCCATAGCATGACCTTTAGAAAGGAAATGTTACTCAAGAATGTTTGGAAGCTTCTAGCCACAGGATCCCAAATCTAAATAATATAGAGCATAACCTAAAATTCAGTAAACAGAGATAAATAAGAGAGACTGTAACAGAATATCATTAGGAAGTTTAACACCCCGATGTGCTATTTTATTTCATTTCATTTCATTTTAGAGATATGGTCTCACTTTGTCACCCTGGCTGGAGTGGAAAGGTGTGATCATAGCTTAGTGCAGTCTCCAACTCCTGGACTCAAACAATCCTTCTGCTTCAGCCTGCCAAGTAGCTGGGACTATAGATGTACACCACCATGCCTGACTAATTTTTAACCATTATTTTTTGCAAAGATGGAATAACTGACCTTCTATATGACCCAGCAATCCTTCCTCTGGGAATATATCTGGAGGAACTCAAATCATTCTATAAAAAAGATACCTGCACACACATGTTTATTGCAAAAGACATGAATAGACACTTCTTAAAAGAAGATATACGGGCAGCCAACAGACACATGAAAAAATGCTCAGCCTCACTATCATCAGAGAAATATAAATCAAAACCACATTGAGATACCACTTAACCCCAGTAAGAATGGCCATCATTAATAAAAACAAACAACAGATGCTGGCGAGGATGCAGAGAAAAAGGAAATTTTCCACACTGCTAGTGGGAATGCAAACTAGTGCAACTTCTTTGGAAAACAATGTGGTGATTTCTGAAAGAACTAGAAATTGACCTTCCATAAGACCCAGCAATTTCCCTATTGGGAATATACCCGCAGGAACTAAAATCATTCTACAAAAAAGATACCTGCACTCGTATGTTTGTTGCAGCTCTATTCACAATAGCAAAAATATGGAACCAATTGTGCTGCCCGTCAAAACTGGACTGGATTTTAAAAAATGTAGTACATATACATAATGGAATGTCATGCAGCCATAAAGAAGGACAAACATATGGACTTCACAGCAACTTGGATCGATTTAGAGTCTATCATATTCAGTGATCTATCACAGAAACAGAAAACTGAGTACCACATGTTCTCACTCATAAGCGAAACTTGAACAATTATCATGATACTATAAGAAAGGGAATGGTTGTGATGGGAAATTGCTGGGGGGGGGGTGGGCACAGCTCATCAACAAGGATACCTGCATAATGGACATTTATATACCTAACCCTGAATTGTACCCCACAGCTTTAAATTTAAAAATTAAAAAAAAGAGAAAGTGAAAGTCTCCCATAAAGACTTTTTATAAAAGTAATCTCTGAGAAGAGTTTGATGTGTATTTTTCAGGAATATTACCCACATATATTGACATGTAAAATAATAATAGTTTTATAGAAAAGGGATCCTACCGTTCTAATGTTCTGAATCTTGCTTTGTTTACTAACCAGCACTTTTCAGTCAACTTTCTGTGTTAGGAACTATAGAAATTCTTCACTTATAAAATGACATTGGAGAAATCTACCTTTTAATTTGATTTTATTCTATTGTATATTCATACCATTTATTTGTTCATCAAACTGTGGATTAATATTTAGGTCATCAACACTTTGTGCTTAGTGCATTTTAAAGCAATGCACAATATAATTCTGATGTTGTCATATATTATGTAAACCCAAAGGAATAAAAAATAATACTTTTACCAAAATTAGTGTGTGAACAATGATTATGGTGGATGGTGTTGTGATAATTTTTATTTTATTTATACACATATTCTGACTCTTGTGCAATGCACACATGTTAATTTCATAACTAAAGTAAATGAAAAAGATGAAAATATGGTGGGCCCTGGTTGAGAAGCCACACATTGGGGAATGAAGAAACATAGGAGAAAATAAACTTCAAGTCTGTCAAAGGCTGTCACATAAATGAATTCTATCTGTTTTACATAACTGCAATGTATAAAATTAGGACTTACAATGTGCAAACCTAGATAGAATTAAGCTGGAATATGGAAGCAAATTTGATAGCTTTTCTAAAAGGGAGAATTTTTAGTTTCCTTAACACTAAGAGTATGCAAACATAAATTCAATTGCCCTTCACTGAGAACATGCTATAGATGGCTTTGAGAACCGAAGATTTCTGGAAAAGATAATCTTTTGAATATAATATACTGTAATACTAGGAAAACTGTTATTTAAAAGACTTGATGTCTCCACACTGCATCTGGTTCAACTTCTATAGATTTTTCTGGATATTTATTCACATGAGTTTCTCTAAGGCTTCAGGTTTTACTGTGCTTACTCCATTTTCTATTTCTGAGTGTCTTTTTTTCCTATTGAGTATAATTTTTAAAAATGTACTGCATAATATGAACCATAGCATATGTGTGCAATAAGTTAACTCATAATAGTAAACTCATAATAGTTAATAGCTAGAGTTATTAGCATTTATAGTCTCTTAACATGTATAGAGTCTCTTGATAGTTTTTTTTAGAAGACCAAAATTATGTGTATCTAAGAACTAAGTACAGTGAATTTACTCATATTTTCTTCTTTTTCTTTTACTTCTGTTATGAAATTGATTTGTGTGCTTTGTACAAAATTCAGAACATAAATTGCTATAGCAATTTGCTAGTTTCTCTCTCCATTTGTGCCATTTCTCTCTCCATTTGTGCCATCTTTCTGATTTAGCAGAGGCATAAAATTATAATACACATTGAAATGAAGATCTACACTTTTCCCACCGCTGAGAGGAAATCAATTTAGAATAAAAAGGTATACATATGAAAATAATCTAGTTTGGTGCTAGCTTTTTATGTTCTTTTCCTATTTTTAGGTTTGAAGATCTGTTTACTGCTCTGGAAAAAGGACAAAAAGAGCTAGGTATTGCTAGCTTTGGTGCCTCTATCACTACCATGGAAGAAGTCTTCCTTAAGTGAGTTAACAATATATAGAGAAAAGAAAAACTTTAGAAGGAAGGGACCATGTCTTAATTCCCTTAGTAAACTCACCAAATTTTCAGATTTCACCCAATTGAAATCTAAGGGCAATTGGGAATGTTTGAAAACCGTTACAACTTACATTCTTCAAAGAAGGTACATTGGGATAAGGTTGAAATGAAATGCTTTAATTTTTATGTAGGGTCAGTCACATGGAAAAGTCACAAGTCGATATCCAAGCTATGCAGTCTCCCACCCAGATGAGCAAAGTCTTCGGCAGGAACAAGAATAGGAATATGTCAAGAAATGTTGAGAAAGCAGATTCTCCCAACCTGAATGAAAGTTCTACTATTAAGTTTAATACTGGGGTAAGCATCTTTACTAAGAAACCAGGTATTTACTTGGTTGGGGTGCAAGAAGTACATTTTGTCAACCAGGTGAGAAGTCTGTACCTCTGTACCATAGCCTAATTCATTTTCTAATCCAGAGATGATGGATTCTAAATAAAGATATTGGCTGTTTATTTTCACCAGTTATTCCTCTGGGGTTTTTTGTTTTTGATTTTGTTTTCTGTTTTAGATACTTTTTAAAAAAATTAGTAACACCCAAATTTGTTGCTTTCTTGAAAATAGATTAAGGGTACTAGTAAGCCTGATTTTTAATAATCAAGTATGCACAATATCTTAAGAATTTTAAAGTTTTTGCGAAGAAAATTGTTGCTGCTTAAGGGATAAATCTCTAATCAGTATGATCCTTTTTCCACAGGGGAATTTTTCCTTAGAAAAAGGCATTTTTAAAAATTCTTCTTCTAATTATCTGTTTCTTCTATAAAGCATCCTGGTTTTCTTGGCTATGAGGAGTCTTGAGGAAAATCATCCTGAGATTTTGTGTTATATCTAAAGGCAAACTTTAAATATTTTACTTAACATCTTATACCAGAGGTCAGCAAACCTTATGTAAAGAGATAAATATTGAAGTCTTAGTGGGCCATCTGATCTCTGTCACAATTACTCAACTCTGTAATTATAGCACAAAAACAACTATGGCAATACAGAAATAAATGGGTATAGCTGTGTTCCAATAAAAACCTGTTTATTAATGAAAAAAGGACTATCATTTATTGACCCTTGTCTCATACAAAGAAAGGACTATTGTGTACTATCATAGTCCTTTGCTTAGATCCTACTTCAAGTATTCGCTTACTTATATAAACTTCATATGTTTATCTCATAAAACTTGTATACATTCACACCATGAAATTTAAGAGCACTCATCTTAATGCAGTTCAGCATGAATGGCCTGTTATGTCTATGACTATTGCAATGCTATGTTTCTCTCTTTTTCTTTAGTGCTCTCTCTACAGCCAGCAGTTCCATGCCATGTTTTCAAAGAAGATGATGTATAGTTGGCGCAATTGGAAACTGGTTTTGCTACAGATACTGGGACTTATAGGTTCCTTTGCCTTCCTCTTAAGGGAAAGTGACTTTTCACAACCTGATATGATGACCAGGGAAATGAATTTGGATCAATATGGTAAAACCATTGTGCCTTTTTCTATTTCTGGGAAGTCTAATTTGACCACAATTCTCACAGAACACCTTGAGAGTATGCTAAGTTCTGAAAACCAAAGACTTGAGGAAGTGAAAGGTAAGGCTCAGCAACTTGGATGGATTTAGAGTCAATCATACTCAGTGATCTATCACAGAAACAAAGAACAGAGTACCATATATTCTCACTCATAAGTGGACCTTGAACAATTATAATACTATAAGAAGGGGGTTGACAGTAGTGGGAAACTGTCAGGGAAGAGGGCAGGTGGAATTGGCAGTTGAGTGAAACTGCTAGGGGAGGGAGGGGCATACCTCATCAGCAAGGGTACATGCATAATCAACGTTTGTATACCTAACCCTGAATGGTACCCCACATCTTTATAACAAAAAAAAAAAAAGAAAAGAAAAAAGAAAGAAGACTGCTTGCTCTTAGAGATGATCTGCGTGTGTTACTTCCAAAAAAGGATCTTGGCTGTAATAATTGGCTACCTACTCCATTCTTTTTCTCCTAGGTAGAGATGTTAGAGGCAATTATATTTTAAAGTTAAGGAATGCTCTTTTTAAGGCTACTAGTCTCAAAAAGTTAATTATTATGGAGGCGCTTTGGCTGTGTGTTGTCTACAAGACATTTACCGTTACTTTCAAGTAAAAAGAAAGTGCCAAAATAATGTTACTGTAAAATAAATCAAGGATTTAAAAAAATCTGACCAGAATGTAGTATATCACATGAACTCCAGACCTCATAGTATTGAATGGTGGTCCCATGTCCTGAAAACTCTTCTTTAGTCTTCTAGACTGACCATATCTAAGACAGGAATGTTGAAGACTTAGTGAGCTGGATCCTAAGAACATATTTTATTTTTAAGTTAGTAAAAATAATAGTCTATATTACTAAACATTTGTTTTTGGTAAAAGCCCTGCCAAACACTTTGCCTGCATGTCATTTAATCTGAATAATTGCCCTATTTGGTAGGTAGTTCTTTTTTTTTTTTTCTGAGTTGGAGTCTCACTCTGTTGCCCAGACTGGAGTGCAGTGGCTGCTCTCGGCCACCGCAGCCTTGACTTGCTGGGCTCCGGCAATCCTTCCACCTCAGCCTTCCAAGTAGCTGGAACTACAGGCGCGCGCTACCACGCCGGGCTAATTTTTTGATTTATTGTAGAGATGAAATCTCGCCAAGTTGCCCAGGTGGGTCTCGAACCCACGGGCTCAGGCAATCCACTCACCTCAGCCTCCCAAAGGCGCGGGATTACAGGCTGAGTCACCGAGCCCGGCGGTAGGTACTTCTATCACGTTTGATTAAATGAGGAGCTCTGACATTTGAAGAATTTAAGTAATTTGGCCCAAATCATATATCTAGTAAATATAGAGTCTTAAACTTAACCTGATCTACCTTTCATCTAAAAACTTACCACCCACTGCACCACATTACCTCTCTGAACATAAAGTCTGTTTTCTTTCAAGTGTAATAATTTTCTCCCAAATCCTGTGTTTTTTTCATTTAACTAAAGCCTGATAGATGGTGCTCCTTTAGGGTAGCAAACAGCCTGCAGGATTACCAAGCCTTTTTTATTTCTCTCTCTCTCTCTCCTTTAGGTTTGGTTGTGAGGAATGAAAATGCATTTAGAAATGTTAATTGTTACCTATTAAAATAATACTGATTCAACAATCTATAAATAATACATGGTCTGATTACAATTAATTATTCTTATTTTCCTCCCTTAAAAGAATAATAGATCAGCACATAGTAAAGAGAGAGGATAAAAGGAGTGTCCTGATCATAAAATGATTATTTAGGTATTACAGTCTATTGTTTACATTAAATGTAAAATGATTAACTGAATATTTTATTGTTATATAAATAGCAAGACTAAAATTACAGTAGAATAATATAGTAGCCTATTATTGATATCAATTTTCAATTAAAGATTCTCTGTTAATTATCTTAAAATTATCTGAACATAGAAAGATTTTCTTTAGGCTCAGTCAGTTCAACTTTTTCAAAGAAATTTACATGTAATTTTTAAAGTTCTGTTTTAGTTATCTTAGTCACATTGCCTTTCATTATTGCATTCTACTAATTTATCTATTTCAAACTTTACGACTTTTTTAACCTTATTTTTTACTACAGGAAAATATTGTTTAATGAAGAAATAGAGTTCTAGGTAATTTCTCATCTCTAATTTTCTTCTTCACGTGATCTTAGTCAAAAGGCTAATTTTCTTTTTAAGTAGTAGATGCAGTGGCACTAGGAAATCACTGTTAACTTTTTAAGCAAGGTTATTAAATAACTGATACAATGCCACCCGCATTCCCTAACAGAGTTAAATATTTCCTCTTCTTTCATAACTCAGATTCATGCCTCTTTTAGGAAGTTTATCACATTGAATGTTTTTCATCTGTCTCTCAAACTAGATTGTGGAAAGGCAAGGACTTCCTTTACGTATTTAGTACCTAGCCCAATTCCTGGCACACAATAAGCATACAATTGAATAAAATCTTATCAAATTGAATTGAATGTGGAGAAGAGATTAAAAAGGGAAGAGACTAGAGTCAAAAAAGTCAGCTGCAATATAATTGTGGCAATCTAGGCAAAAGAGAATAAGAACCTGAAACAAAATAGTAGGGATGAAGGAAAGAAGTTAGGTTCAAAAGATTTATCTGAAGTGGATTAAATCGCTTTGTTTTTCTGTTATAATTTTTAAAACTAATTTATTTTCTGCAATCTTGATGAACTCATTTATTAGTTCTAGGAATTTTCCTTGTTGGTTCTTTGGAATTTTCTACATAGACTATCATGCCATCTGCAAAAAAGAGCAATTGTTTGTCTTCATTTGTGATCTGTATGCCTTTTATTTTCTATTCATACTTTACTACACTGCATAGAAAGGACTCCCATCACTATGTTGAATCAGAGTGGTGAGAGTGGATGCTGTTCTCTGTCCTCAATGTTAAGGAGAAAGTATGCAGTCTTTCTCCACTCAGCATAATGTTAGCTATGAGGATTTTTTTAGACGTTTAAATTTAAAGAAGTTCTGCTCAATTCCTTTTCTTTCTCTCTCTCTCTCTCTCTCTCTCTCTCTCTCTCTCTGTCTTTCGTTGGAGTCTCACTCTGTTGCCCAGACTGGAGTGCAGTGGCTGCTCCCAGTCACCGCACCCTCTATCTGCTGGGCTCTGGGGATCCTTCCGCCTCAGCCTTCCAAGTAGCTGGAACTACAGGCGAGCGCTACCACGCCCCGCTAATTTTTTGAATTATTGTAGAGATGAGGTCTTGCAAAGTTGCCCAGGCGGGTCTCGAACCCGCGGGCTCAGGCAATTCACACACCTCAGCCTCACAAAGCGCGGGATTACAGGCTAAGCCACCGAGCCTGGCCTTTTTATTTTTTTAAAATCGTGAGTGGATGTTGAGTTTTCACAAAAGATTTTTCTGCATAAATTGGTATGATTAGTGACTTTTCTTTGGTAGCCTATTAATTTGGTGGGTGACATTGATTAATATTCAAATATTGAATCAGCCTTATATCCCTGGAATAGATTCCATTTAGTCGTGGTACATAATTTGTTTTTATATATTGCTGAATTCTATTTGCTAATATTTTGTTAAAGAGTTTTGCATCTATATTCATGAAGAATATGGTCTGTAGTTTTCTTTTGTTTTACTATATTTGAATGGCTTCTCTATTAGGTAATACTTGCTTCATAGAGTGAATTGAGAAATGTTTCCTCTTCTGTTTTTTAGGCTATATTGCAATTAATTAGTGTTTGTTCTTCTTTAAACGTTTTACAGAATTATCCAGTGAAAACATTGGGGCAATTTCAGTACACTTTTTGGAGAATTTTTATTTATTTATTTATTTATTTTTATTTTAAAAGTGTGGGGTACAATTCAGGGTTAGGTATACAAATATTCACTGTGCAGTTACCCTTGCTGATGAGATGTGCCCCCCACAGGCAGATATCGACTACTGTCAGTCCCACCCCCCTCCCCCTCCCCACAGTTTCCCGCTGTCAGTCCTTTTCTTATAGTATTACAGTAGTTGTTCAAGGTCCACTTATGAGTGAGAGCTTGGTTATAGTTATTTAAAGGATCTATTTTTTATTGGGCGAATTGCTGTAGTTTGTGTGTTTTGAATAAGTGATTCATTTAAACTAAGTTGTCAAATTTAGGTGTTGTATTAAAGTTATCCAGAGAAACAGAACAATATGATATATATAGAAAGATAAATTTATTTTTAATAAATATATTTGTATTATGGAAATTGAACCATGTGATTATGGAAGCTAAGGAGTCCCATAATTTGCTGGCCACAAGCTGGATACCCAGGAAAGCCAGTTATTCAATCTGAGGCCAAAGGCCTGAGAACCAAGGAGGCCACTGGTGCAAGTCCTATAGTTCAAAAGCCTGAAAACCAGGAGTACTGATGCCTTAGGGCAGGAGAAAATAGATGGCCCATATTCTTTCGAGAAGAGAAAGAAAATTTGCTCTTTTTTCATCTTTTTGGTATATTTGAACCCTCAGTGAATTGGATCATGTCTTCCCACAATAGTGAGGGACGATCTTTACTCAAGTCTACTGATTCAGGTGCTAATCTTTTCTGGAAACACCCTCACAGATATACCGCAAAATAATGCCTCACCAGTGATCAAAGTATCTCAGCCCAGTCAAACTGATACATAAAATTAACCATCAAATGTGTTTAGAGTTGTTCATGGTATTCTTTTATTATCCTTCTGATGTCTGTAGGATAAATTTATCTTTCTTTTCTTAATTCCTAATTTGTTAATTTGTGTCTTCTCTCTTATTTTCCATGCTTTTGCTGTCTGTGTTTTTGTCTGGGTCTTCTAATCACTTGTCTCCCAATGCCTCCACCTACTTTTCATTTGTGTTCAACTTACTATAAGTGATATATTAAATTCTTAATTGTAATTAATGTGACTATTCCTATGGACTCCAGTTTTCTGGCAAATTTTTGTCTTTACTACCTAACTTATCAGTGGATCTGTTTCCACTGTCTGTGCTTTCTCTTAGTTCTGTTTCTTGGTATCTTGATAATTTTTAAATTCAATGCCAGATATTGTGTATGAAATTTATAGCACTTCTGTGTGAGAGTATCTTCTCCAGAGGAGATTTAATTTTAACTTCTGGCAGGCAGTAAGATTAAGGAAGGATCTAAATCCAATCATGGATTGAAGTAATTTGAGGCTAGGTTGAAATTTTTATAAGAATTGGTCTATTAAACTTGGCATAGTGGCATGGGTCTGTAGTTCTCTTTACCTGGGAGACTGATGCAGGAGGATCACTTAAGCCCATGGGTTCTAGCCTGTGTGCACCTGTGAATAGTCACTGCACTCCAGCCTAGGTAACATAGCAAAACCCCACCTCATTAAAAAAAGAAAAAGAAGAATTGATTTAATTATTACTCAATATTGTATCTAGGGTATAGTCCTTCTTGAGCCCTTTTGAGAGCCTGAGGACTTTCCAAAGTACCTCTACCATTTATAAAACTCAAAGGAAAAACAGGGTATAGAATGTTGGACTCACTTCAATGTATTTCCATTTTCCCCAGGAGCTTGGTCCCCAAATGTTGATTGATTCCCTAGATCTCTAATACCCTCAATGAAAGTATATTTTGAATATTTTATTCAGTTTTTCCGATTTCCAGAGGAAGATTTTGTCCACTGTAAGATAAGCAATCAAAGCAATAAGTACAAATACTTACAAATCAGTTTAAGACAGATAAGTAAATTGAGAATCTATGTTTTCTCATTGAAGTAGCAATGCAGTAGTAGCTTGGACTATAGGCTATTAATTTAATGATGTAATAAAGTGCTTGAGAGGAACAGCAAATATTTGAAATAATCATCATGGGAAAAATTGAAAGGGATGAGAAGATTTGTTACTTTCCCTGGCATATATTGTATGTGATCTGTATTGTGGATACACTGACCAATATTGTTTTCTCATCCTAGGTGACCTACTGAATTACTTGACACAAAATAAAGATTGTGTTTATTTATGTGTTATTGCACTCTCCATTGAGTTGACGACAAATGATACAATACTGACTGTCCTGTTCAACAATGAAGCGTATCATTCACCATCTCTGTCCCTGGCAGTGTTAGATAACATTCTTTTCAAGTCACTTTCTGGTGCTGATGCTTCCTTAACAGTCTCCAATAAACCTCAACCACTCTCTGATAAGGAAGTCAGTGGAAAGTATGTCATTCTTTTCATTAGAATTGAGTTTTACTCTCTAAATACATTCTTCCCACCCTATCCAATTACATTTATATAATAAAAATAGCTATTGATTAAAATCTGTATTTTTTGCTCTACTGATTTTCTGATACTCTTTTATTCTTTCCTCTTAGCTTTAAAAATGGACGTCAGGTGGCCATGGATGTACAATTTGGCATGGCTCTTTTTATCAGTGGCTTTTGTCTCCTGACAGTGACCGAGAGAATAACTAAGGCAAAGCACATACAGTTTGTGAGTGGGGTCTCTGTCTTTGTGTACTGGCTTTCTGCTCTATTGTGGGATTTTATCATCTTCTTCATTTCCTGCTTCTTACTACTGGTGAGTGTTTTAAGTTTCTTTATGGTTTATTTCCTTTTGGTACACCATGGAAAATTCATTTTTGAATGGTTTCATAAACCTAGATCTTTCAAACCTATTTCTGCTCATTATCTTAGAAAACACATTTCAAAAGTATCATGGTAGAAACTTTCTCTGTCATATCTTTAATTAAACGAAAATAAATTCTGTGCAACAGCACAAAGACCTCTCATTAATTAATTTTCCTTTTACTTTCTCATCAACTTATGCTGACCCCCAAAACTGCTCGAAAGGTAGAAGGGCTGTTACCTATAATGTTTTATACTACCTGGCCTTGTCCAGTTTTGTCCTCTAGTAGAACTTCTCACTCTACTATTGCAGCTTTTTAAGTCTCCCTTCAAGTTTCTATGCATTTATTTTAAATTTTTATTAAACATGTGCTATTATCCAGACACTATCTTGGGATTCTGTATGTGTTTTGTTTAAATCTAAATACTATGTCCAGTCCTCCTATTAAAGTTCCTATCCTAAGGAGCTATGTGCGAGATCACTATTTTAAATCTAAGCTAGTGCCCAGTAGCTTCCAATTCTGATCTTATGGAAGTAAGTGCATTGAAGAACATATCATAGACTGAAGAAATGGGTGAAGTTTATTATTCTTATACACCTCAAATTTATATCTATCAAATTTCCTTCAATGAGGGATTAGAACAGAGTAAAACATATATAAATGCTTACCACCCTGTTCTCTAGTGAAATGTGGCCCTGTGTGTGTTCCAGTCAACTGCCCAAGCTTATTAGCAATTTATTTCTTTTAATATATATGTGTGTGTCAGGGTGTGTGTGTGTGTGTGTGTGTGTTGTGGATGTGTGGCTCTGCAGGAAATAGATAAATGTTCCTATCCCAAGGTTAAGAGACATCAGGAAATTTTCTTTTTACACATCCTACATGTTGCCACACATAGCACTGCTAGAAGAGGTAGAGAGAGATTTGGAACGTCAATACAATGATACTGAAGTTATAATAAACTGTAGGAAGTGCTCTCTGTCTCTCTCCACCATCTGTTGTTCATTGACCTTTTAATGATAGCCTTTCTGACTGGTGTAAGGTGATAAATCATTGTGGTTTCACTTTGCACTTCTCTGATGATTAGTGATGTTGAGCATTTTTTCAATTTTTTCTTTTTTGGCCACTTGTAACATCTTCTTTTGAGAAATGTCTGTTCATGTCCTTTGCCCACTTTTTTTGATGGAGTTGTTTTTTTTCATGTTGAGTTGTTTGAATTGCTTGTAGATTCTGGATATTAGTTTTATGAGGCAAAATTTGCAAATATTTTTTCCATTTTGTAGGTTTTTTTGTTTGTTCTGTTATTTATTTTGCTGAGCAGAGGCTTTTTATTTTAATTAAGTTCCATTTGTCTAATTTTGTTTGGGGGGTGTATTTTATCTGCATTTCCAAAAGTTAGGTGCACCATATTCAAATATTTTCTATTTTTTGAGTGAAATTTTTGAAGGATGTTGTGTCATCACTGCACAGTTAAGGATATTGCTGTTACCTTTATGGTTTATAGTGTAAAATAATGTCAGTGTCCAGAAAGTGAATGAATGAATTTAATCATTTGAAAGTAATTTAATGATTGGTCAATTCTAGTATCACATTTAAAAAGCATGTACTCTCACTTAAAAACTCATTTTATGAGGCTAGCATAACCCTGATACCAAGGCCAGACAGTGACATCACAAGCTAATAGCCTCAATAAATATGTATGTAAAAATCCTGAACAAATTGCTAACAAACTGAATTCAACAGTATATTAAAATAATTATACATAACAACTGCTATGGTTTGAATGTTTGTCTCTTCCATGCCTCACACTGAAATGTAATTGCCATGTAACAGTATTAAGGTGGGACCTTTAAGAGTTGATTAGGCCATAAGGGGTCCACCCTCATGGGTGAGATTGGTGACATCATAAAAGAGCAAGTTAAGCTTCCTTATTACCTGTCTCATGCCCTTCTGCCTTCTGCCATGGGATGATACAGTAAGAAAGCCTTTACCACATGTCATCACCTCAATCGTGAATTTCCAAGTATCCAGAACTGTAAGCCAGTGATTTTCTGCTCATTATAAATTGTCCAGTCTCAAGTATTCTGTTATACCAGCAAAAAAATAGACTAATACAATGATCACGTATGATGTGTGCCTAGAATGCAAGGATAGTTTGACATGTGAAAATCAACACTTCTATTCTACAAAGTACTAGAAATCCTACCCAGATAAATTAAGCAACAGAAAGAAAGGCATCCAAATTAGAAAGGAAGAAGTGCAAATAACATAAAGAAATGAAGATATATAACCTAAGAAGATTTTGGCATAATTGGCTTAAGCTCAGTGAACTATAAGTAAACACAAATATACAACTAAGTGGATTCAGTAAAACCATAAGTTAATAAAAGGAAAAGTTTAACAAATAAATAGAAGTAATTTTTATTAAAAAATGAATCCTAAAGAATCCAATGACTGGAATAAAAAAGTTTACTAGAGAGCTTTAATAGCAGAATCAATTAGTCAATTACCTGTAAGATGGCCACTTATCTACATAATCCTGAATTGTACCCCACATCTTTAAAATTTAAATTAAAAAAACAGAAATAGAAGATACAAATACATGGAAAGATTTCCTGTACTCATAGATTGTAAAATTAATATCTCTAAAATATCCATACTACCCTAAGCAATCTACAGTTTTAGTACAATCTCTATCAAAATTCCAGAGCCATTTTCCACAAGAATAGAAAAATCTTTAAATTCATTTGGGACCAAAAAATTCCAAATAGCTAAAACAATCAGGAGAAAAAAAAAACAACACAAAAAAACCAAAGCTGAAGTCATCGCATTACCTGACTTTAAAATATATGCCAAGTCTAGGGTAATCAAAACAATATAGTACTTGCATAAAAAATAGATCAATGGATAATGCAGAGAGTCCAGAAATAAACCAATGATTTTATCATCAGTTGATTTTTGACAAAGTTGCCAAGAACATACAATGGGAGAAAAACAGCCTTTTTAACAAATGGAGTTGGAGAATCTAGGTTTCCACATGTAGGAGAATAACACTGGACCTTTATCACACACCTTTATCACATTGGACCTTTATCACACACACATATATGAGGAGGGAACCAAAAAAAATGGAATTAGTTTTTGGAAGACAGGCCTCTTGTTCTAGTTTCCCCTACTAAGTTAGTGTTCTGGGAACCCATCAGCTTCAGTGTACCAGCTAGACAGCATTGTGAGAGGCTGCATTCAGCTTCAGTGATTTTTTTTCAATGTGTTTGCTCAGTTCATGATGTGTGATATATGAGTGCCCTTGTGCACACCGTGCTGAGTGTGCAGCAATTTTTAGCCAAAAACGACATGACACCAATGCCCCCACCCTGCCTATTCACCCAATCTCACCTTAAGTGACTGTTTTTTTGTTTTCCTCGAATGATAAAAGTCCTCAAAGGACTTTTCCCACTGTGGAAGAAGTGAAACAAAAAATGACAGAAGACATCAAAACTGACAAGTTTAAAAACTGTCTTGAGCAGTGGAAAAAGCATGAAGAGATAATCTACAGAATGTGAGAATTTATTTATAAATGTTACATCTGATAAAGTGGTTAATATCCAAAATATATAAGAAAAACACAATAGCAAATAATGATAATAACTTAATTTTTAAAAATAGGCAAATAAATTAAATAGATTTTCTTCAACTAAGAAATATAAACATCCAACAGTTATGTGAAAATAAATTCAGTTTTGCTAGTCATCAGGGGAATGAAGATCAAAACCACAAGATAATCACTTCACACCTGTTAGAATGGCTATTATTTTAAAAAGATAACTAGTATTAGTAAAGTTTGGACAAATTGGAATCCTTGTCAACTGTTGGTGGGAATGCAAAATAATGCCACTGTTGTGGAAAAATAGTATAGATGTTTAAAATATTTAAAATAGTACTAGCATATTGTCAGACAACTCCATTTGTTAAACTCCAGGTGTTTATCAAAAAGAGTTAAAATCAAGATCTTAAGGACTTGTCATCACTCCTGTGTTCACTGCACACTATTCTGATTAGCTAAATTTTGATTTTTTAAAAAGAGCCTAAATGTCCATCAGCAGATGAGTGGATAAAATGTGGTATATATAGTGAATGAAATGTTCAGCCTTTAAGAAGTTGGTTTTGGCATTTGCTACAATATGGATGAACTTTGAGGATATTATGCTAAGTGAAATAAAGCAGTCACAAAAAGCCAAATGCCACATGATTCCACTCACATGAGGTATCTAAATCATAGAATTGATTAGTAGTTAAAATCATAGAATTGAATAGTGGAATAGTGGTTGCCAGGGGCTAGAGGAAGGGAGGAATAAAGAGCATAAAGTTTCAAACAAGATAAATAAGCTCTAGAGATCTGCAGTACAAGATTGTACCTATAGTTAAAAAGCATTTATTGTACACTTAAAATTTGTAAGAATGTAAAACTTACATTGAGTTTTCTTCATAATAAAATAAAATAAGAAGTAATACATTCCCATATTTAAAAAAAAACTAAGAGAGTTCATTGCTAGTATACCTGTCCTGTTAAAAATTCTGAAGGAAGTCCTTCAGTTTGAAATGAAAGACACTAGATAATAACTGTAGCCCAAATGAATAAATAAAGACAACCAGAAAAGTAACTACATACACAAATGCAAAATACAATGTTAATGTATTTTTGTTTATAATTCTTTTGTTTTTCTCATTTAAAAGTCAACTGCATAAAATAATAATTATAAATCTATAATGATGGATACACAATGTCTAAAGCTGTAATCTGTAATAATAACAGCATAAGTGATAGAAGAATTAGCCATATGCAGAGGGTGCCAAAAAAATTTATACACATTTTAAGAAAGGAAAAAAGCTGTATTAAAATTGCAATAATATATACCAATAACAAAAAATGAATACAACACTTATAAGTAATTACATCAAAGGTAAATGGATTAAGCTCTTCAATTAAAATGCAGAGATTGGTAGAATTGATCCAAAAACATGATCTAACTGTATGATGTCAACAAGAGCCTCACTTTAGGCTCAATCACACAAATAAATAAAAGTAAAATGATTTTAAAAATTATCTTTCTTTAAAGAGAACTGGCATGGCTTAAAAAATATTGAAAACAGACTAAGACAAAAATTGTTAGGATAGACAAAGAAGAAATATAAAATGTTGCAACTGTTGTGGAAAACAGTTTTGTTTTCCTCAAAAATTAAACATAATTACTATATGACCCAGCAATTATACTCCTATATTTATATCCAGGAGAAGTACAAACATTCATTTTTCAACCACTTGGAAATGAAAACTTATATCAGCCTTATTCATAGTAGTCAAAAGTGGAAACAACCCAAATATTCATGAATGAATAAACAAAATATTATATACTGATGCAATGGAATAGTATTCAAACATAATGAATAAAGTTCTGATACATGCTACATGTGCGGACCTTGAAGAATTATGCTAACTTAAATAAGCTGGGCACAAAAGACCACATAATGTATGACTCCATTTATTTGAAATGTTCAGAATAGGCAAATTCCTAGACACAGAAAGTAGATTAAGGTGAACCAGGAAAAGTGGTTACTTCTACAGATACTGGAGTAGTTTATGATATGTTTCTTCAGGTACTGGCATTATGGAAGTTTTCCGAGGGGCTATCTTGTGATAATTCTTTCTGATAATCCATTTGTTATGTGCACTTTAAAAATATGTGTTATATTTTTTCATAATGAGGAGGTTAAAGTATTTACTTGAAATTTTTGGTTGCATTTTCATTTTTAGATTAATTTATGTATAATCTACATATTCACAATGCATGGTCTCCAAGAGCAGAGTATATTCTTTACTTATCCATCTAGGTATCTGACTTTTCTAAGAATTCAGGCACCATTTCCTTGAAATAGGTTATGATTTGTGACATTGAAGGATTGTAAGACTTAGAACATAAAAATTCCTAGGTCACCCCAACTTTTTACTTGATTACTTCATTCTATTTATTCTGTTTAGGTTTATAGTATGCTTAGTCAGAAACAAAATAATTATAGCTATAAATATTGGATTCAACTACTATCTACAGATCTTGACTGCTTTTGCTACCACCACAAAGAACATCAGTCCTGGCAACCCCCTGCTGTGGGAGCTTTTCTGCTTTCTAAAAAAAAAAAAAAAAAACATCAGTCTAACATATTTACTATTCTTAGTTTAATCTTACTATTTACTTCTTAATTGTTCTACTATGTAATTGTCCAAAGGTACAACTCTGCCATTTGTGGAAAAAATGATAATCAATGGTATTATTATAAATGGTATTAATAGATATAAAATGCTAATTAATAGATATAAATTTCCAGAAATCTATTTGTTTTAACAGCTATATGTTCCTCTCTACCACCACCATCCATGATAATTTGAATTCCCCTAATTTCATGCTCCACAGTCTTATTTTCAATTTGAATTAGCAAAATTTAAGAAGGAGGCCCTAGAATTGCTTAGGTGGATGTGAGAGAAGTGGGGGAGTAAAATAGAACCAGAAGACCCAATTTAAAGGTGGATAGCAGTGGATAGCATTGATAGGTAAGTTATGTAGTCACCAGAAAAATACTTTGAGAAATACTCAGTGATCTATCACAGAAACAAAGATCTGAGTACCACATATTCTCACTCATAAGTGGACTCTGAACATTTATCATAATATTAAAAGAAAGGGATTGGCAGTAGTGGTACACTGCCAGGGGATGTGGGGTGCACATATAACATCAATAAGGGTACCTGATCTCAAACCAGGTGAAGTGGGGACCAAAGGGAGGCCCAAAGTTTACCATTTATGTACCTAATCCTGAATGGTATCCCATCTCTTTAATAAAGAAAGAAAAATATTGTCTCTTGAGAGAAATAATCAACTTTGGGGAAAACTTGATAGGACTATTGTAGCAACTGCTCCAAGTGGAAAACAAAATAATAAAGGGAAGTATAGTTGTTCTGCTCCCTGGAATGTATCCTCTGGTGAAGAAGAGATGTAACTTATTTCATGCTCTTAAGCTAAGTTGTTTTAAAGAGGTAGATTGACTTAATTAATAAATACTTCAATGATAAATAAAAGCAGGACTTATTTTCTTCTCTAAGTGTTCTGACTTGGTTTCTGTTTGCACCTGACCTTCACCTTGCCTTCTCTCTGGATGCTCTCTGTTGCAGGGAGTGTTAAAATACCACAAATTTGATATTTATGTCATGGATTACCACATTCTGGAAACTATACTGATCTTCACACTGTATGGCTGGTCTGCCATTTCTTTCACGTACCTGATAAGTTTCATGTTTTCTGGAAGTACATCTGCCTACATCAAACTTCTCCTGCTCAACTATTTTTCAGGCACTTTTGGTTACCTCATGGGCATCTCAGTAGAAAATGGTAAGTATAATAAACCCACATGGGTTTATTAGCACAGCTACAAAGCACTTCCATAAGTGATATAGATGTCTATTTTACAGTGTTGGTCTATATAATTAGCCCTTGCTATTTCTTAAATCTGTTCAAGGGACCAATATCCAGTATTCTTCACTCCCTATCAACTATTTGTCTCTGAATCAAGTTAAGATCCACTCTAGGTCAGACTTGCCATGGTTTGGGCATTTGAGAGTTCACTTGGCCATCTCTCCTTGCTGAAAGTGTTTTGTAAGACCCTTTTGTTTTAGACCTGTCATTTATCCTCTTCCCAAAACAATGAATTTATTATCAAAATTTGGCAGTGAAAATTCATAAACTTGTTCAAATCTTTAGGAATTTAGTTTCTAATTGTTGTTCATATGCAATTCATCCTTTGGAAAACATTACTTTACCAATCTGCTTGTTTCTTTGAAGATTTTTTACTCTAAAATGTTTTAAACTTTTCCCTATCTGTTCCTTACTGTTGAATTCTAGCCTCTATCTCCTATCTCTACTTTACTCGCTTAGCTAATCAATTAGTATAAGAAATATGAAAATAGCCATTAAGTATTTTCTGCTTCTATCAGATACTCACTTCACTAAAAAGATTTTTCAGAATTCTACAATTATCAACACAAACTGTGTCACCAAACTGGAACAAATTCATTGTGAAGTAATTAGTGTTCTTCAAAGATATTCACCTGTTTTTTAATTTCCTGAGCTTGATTTGATCATTACTGGAGGATTTGTTGTTCTGAATTTAGTTGATTTCCTATAATATAACCTAATTTTATCATCCTTTTAGAAATGCAAACTAGCATGTCAAATGTCACCAGGACCTTCCTACGTAATGTATTGCTACTCTTTCCCAATTACAACCTTGCAAAGTGCATTGGTAGCTATACTACTATCTACAGCCTGAAGATACTGTGCACCACTCAAAAAAATCTTCCTGTCTACTTTAATTGTAGCAAAGAAAGTAAGTATCTTGAGGGTCTCAAGTCTCTATGAAATAACCTTAGACTCAGGCCATAAAACATGTGGGGAATCTACCCTTCCTTTAAAGGAGAGTCAGGACATATGTTCTGTACATAAGTCATTTTACAAGGCTGAGGTAAACATCTTTAAATAAAATAACACCTCAAAAGCAAATTCAAGGTAAGTCTAAAGTAGTCATCAGATATAGAATAAGAGGTACTAATAACCATCTAGGTTTGGCTGCATTATTTCCAATCTTCACAACAACCTCAAGTTATCTGTTTTTATACTCATTTGAGGAAACTTATCATGCACCTTGTGTAACACAGCTTTTACGGGCCAGACCTGGGGTTCAAAGTTTATGTTCAAATCTGCTTCATTCCCCTTCCTTGAGTGATATCTACAATGAAAGTTGCTGAGCATGTCCTCAGGCAGGACAGTAGCAAATAGAGATAATGGTGACAGTTAAATTAGACACATTCACGAAGCAAGCCAGAAAACTCATGAAACCCATCAGAAACATGGAAGAGAAACCTTGAAAAACACCTTCAATGGCTTTGAAGGAGTGATGCCACCATCTCTTGCCATACTAAATGGATATAATCACATAGTCTTGAATGTATTTCAAAACAAATAAAGTAGTGTCTTACCCATTTAAAAAAAAAAAAAGCTTATGTTCCACTGCATAATGTGTTGCCTCTATGGGAAAAACCTTAGGAAAAGGATTTTTACTGTCTTCTTTGTTTTTATTTAATACTGTTTAGTGGTTATTGGTCTAGAGGTATTGCAAATATGTTGTTAGCCTTATTTCTATAAATATTTTGATGCTATTATAAATGGTATGACTTTTTGAAGTGTTATTTTTTAATTTGCTGCTGATCTAGAGAAATGTAGTTGAAAGAGTTCATCTTCTACATATAGAACTTGCTAAATTATTTTATCAATTGTAATAATTTATGTACAGATTATTTTTATTTCAGTGGAGAAATTCAGAGCAGCTACTAATAGCATAATTCTTTTCTAATTCATATACACTTGGCTTACTGTTTTGTTAAGGACACATAGTTCAAAATGAATTAAATTAGTGATAGTCAGACCTCTAGTTTCATTTCAACTTCAAAGAGAACATTATATTTTACCATTAAGTATGATGGTTTCTATAGAAAACCTTTATCTGATTAAGGAAGTTCCTTTCTATTCAATGTTTGGTTTATTTAATCATAAGTAAATGTACAATATTGTTAGCTTTTTTATCATTTCTATTGAAGTAGTAAATAAATTTTTTATTTTTTCTATTGAACAACATGTTTATGCTATTGAATTACATGGTGATTTGCATATGCTAAATTTGTAATGTAAAATAATAACAAATCAAATAATAATCTGAATAAAACAAATGTGATTAATTCATTTTTATATGTGATGGATTAATTTCACTAATATTTATTAAAAATTATTGCATCTTTATCTATTTAAAAAAATAACCAAAAATTTTTAGTTTTTTTTTGGTAAAGTACTCATCAGCTTTTGGTATAAAAGGTAAACAAACAATTGAAGTAAGAAATATTTCCTCTTATATTTGGTCAAAGATTTTGTGTAGGATAGATATTTCTTAAATGTTTGGTGGAATTCACTTGTGAAGTTAGTTGTTCATGGAGATTGTCCTTTGGAAAGGTTTTTAGTTATTGATCACATTTTAAAATCAAGATAGAATTATTTGCATATCTTACTAATAATAATTTGGGTGAGAAATTAGCTGTTCATAATAGGTTAAGGTATTTTTAACATCTGTTAAGATTTATAGTGATGTCTCCATTTTCATTTGCAATATTTCTAATTTTGCTATTTGTTTTCTATCAATCTTACCAGATATTTATCAACTTCATTAGTCTCTTCTACAAATAAGTTTTGTTAATATTTTCCATCGCATATTTGCTTTCTAATTTAATTCATGTTCTTTATTTTATTTTCCTATATTTTGGGAGATTAATTTTCTAACATCACAAAATGGGTTCTTAGATTATTTCTTGTCAACCTGTCTTCTTTTCATGACTAGGATATATCTTGGTGTGGTTTGAGGGATTGCTATCTTTACTGTTTGAATTCTCTGAGCTCCTAAGATCTGTGATTTGATGTCTCATTACTTTTGAAAAAGACTTATTCTTGGGAAGGCAAAACTTCTGAGAAAAGGAAGGACAATTTGGAAGAATTCCAAAAAGAAAAATACATTTATATAAAAAGAAACTATATTTCATTCTACCAGTAGAAATAACTTTTATAAACTAAGCAACAAGTAAGCATCCCAAACCCATCATTGCCATTCCAGAGAGTTACTATTTTTGATAGTCCATGAAAATTAACAATTCATAACAGAAAGAGATACATTTATTCAAAGCTAGTGTGAGAAGGCAAAAAATAAGAATAAAAACAATACATGTGACAAAATAACCTTTAAAACATCACAAAAGCAGCTTACTTACAAATATACATATGGTGGATGAAGAGTGGAAAACAAATATGTCAAAATGTTAACAATGTTGTTTCTAGGTGGAATCTATTTTATCATTATTTCAATTTATTTTTGTGTGTGGTAATTTTAGAAATAATAACATAAGAACAAAGCATGTTCCAGATGACTACATGAAGTATGGTACTATTTTTATAAAGTTCAAATTTTTACAATTAAACAGAATATTGTTTTTAAATTTGAACGATATAAAAATAGTACCATACTTCACATAGTCTTCTGGAACCTGCTTCATGAAGTCTTCTGGATAATACAGTGATCCAAGTATACATAAATAAAACAAGAATTCAGGACACAATTTATCTTAGTGTTTACATCTGAAGGATGGAAAAGTGAAAGAGCATGTAAGTATTTGCAAGTTACTTGTAAACATTTCATTTGGGAGTTGGGTTTGTAGATGCCATTACGTTATGCTTAAAATGTATACACATGTAGCATATAATCTTTGGTACGAGTCAAGTATTTTAAAAACATAATTCTAAAATATAAGAACTAGAAAAGATTAAACAATACTAGAAATGGTATGTTTAAAAATCTCAAAGGATCCTCTAATAAATATTAGATTTTATAATTTAGGGTGACTGTTGAATTCAAAACAAACACAAGCATAAAATTCAATTGCATTTGTATGTATCAACTGCAAATGCTTATAAAATATGACTACTAAAAAAGGGAGAGTTCAATGACCAAAACTAAAAATTTGAGCAAAAAATAAGGTAGTATTGGATTATAACTCAAAACATTAAAAAGTAATATCTATGTGTCTATTTTGATATAAATATCAAAGCAATTCTGATATTCATTTTGATGTTTAGTTGAATGTTTTCAAATACATTTATTTAAATTTGACATTTATAATTTCCAGTATGTAAGGGAAGAAAAAAGGAAGAATTTTATATCAAAGAAAACTGACAAACACTACTTCAATCAGGTGGTCAAGGTCAACATGAACAGTAATAATTCACATTGATGGTGTGTAGTACTCTTTTTAGATATGATAAAAATGGAATTGAATCTCTGTGGTCTTCCTCCCAAAAGCCCATAACTCCAGGCAAATTATTTTTTTTTAATAGACTAATCTCAATTGAGGATCTTCAAATTTATATTCTACAAAACACCTTATCAGTACTCCTCAAAAAATGTTAATGTAATTTTAAAAAGAAAAATTCAAGAAAGTATCACAGCCAAGAGGAACACAACTACTAAATGTAACATGGTATCTGGATTAGGTAGTGGAAGAGAAAAAGGGCATTACATTTTTTAAATGAGGAAGATTGAATAAATTTGATACTTTACTTATTATGATGATAATATATTAACATTTGTTTGTTAATTACTATCGCATATCATACTAATTATTAATAAAAAGGAATACTAGATGCAGTGAAGATGGAATGTTCTGTACACAATTTTGTAATTTTTCTGTAAATCTAAAACTGTTCTTTAAAAATCTTATTTTTTAAAAGGAAGAGAATTTATAATTTTTTTATAACAGGAGTTCTGTGCCTTTTACTCATGAGCTTTCATTCAACAAAGTTCAAAAAGTATCAGCTAATGGTCAGTTTTACCTTGTTTAAAGGAGAGTATATTCTTTTTCCACAGAGTATTTATACTTCAGAGCTTTCTTCTAATGATCAACATAAGATTTCACACTTCTGAAAAAAATGTGGGGTATATTTTTCATGGCATGCAATAATTATTAGATATGTAAATAATTATTAGACAATTATATTGCAATGCTTTGGCAGTTTCTCTTGCCCATACCAGCTATGGCATGTTTCCCTTTCTTTCCTCCCTTCTTTCTCTAATAACCTCTGTTTCAAAACTTAAAAAAAAAAGAAAGAAATGTTTACTTGATTATTAAGGTCAACTGTAAAAATTCATTATTCAAATGCTATTTTTGTAACAAGATAATAATTTCTCTTAAATATTTTGTTTCAATTTAGTCTTTGATTTTATCCTATACTGTATTTCTTCTTCTTAGTTGTTTTCAGAGTTCTTGATCATGATGTCAGTTTTCTGCAGTAAGATTAGATCTCTTGTTTTTGTTTTGCCATTCTCAGATACTAAGAAGAATATTTTTTCCTTGGAAGAGCAAATGATTGGAAAGAATTTTATTGCTATGAGTATCTCAGGCTTTACTTTTCTTCTCTTAATTGTCCTTTGGGAGACTACTTCATGGAGACTAAGAACATTTCTCAATCAATATGTTTACTTTGGTATCTACAAGCAATACAAGAAGGTGAGTACTTAAGCTTAGAACAACTTAAGAACAATTCTAAGGGAATTTGAAATTAGATCTGAACAGTATGTATCTCTATATGACGACCTCAGTTACTGGATAAAAGAAAACTCTGTATCTACAAGAATCTATTTTCATAAATTAGCTTTTTTGGAGTACAGTTACAATTGCATTCATTTTTTGATCATTTCAAAAGACCAAATTTTGCCTTTATTAATTTTCTTTACTGTTGAGTATTTTCTCATTCATTAACTTTTTTGGTCTTTATTTTTATGATTTTCTTCTTTCCACTTACTTTTGGTTTATTTTTTTCTTTCTTAATTTTGTAGTTTATTTATTGGCCTGAAGCCATTGCTTTTAGGTTTCTCTTCTTTTCTAATATAAACATTTACAGCTAAACACTTCCATGAGCACTACTTTATACCCTAAATTTCTGGTTTTATTTATTTTTAATTGACAAATGCAAATTGTATATGTATATATTATATATACATATAGATTGCAGTATGCCTAAATCAAGCTTATTAGCATATCTATAACCTTACATACTTACCTTTTATGTTGTGGTGAGGACATTTCAAATCTACTCTTAGGAAATTTCTTTCTTTTTAAATTTTATTTTAAATTGACAAATAAGAATTCCATGCATTTATGGGTTACAGTGTGATGTTTTGATATATGTTTACATTGTGGACTGATCAAATCAAATTAATTAACAAATATATCATCTCACATATGATTTTTTGTGGTAAAAACATTTAAATCTACTTTTTTAACATATTGAAATACACAATGCATTGGTTATTATAGTAACCACTCTATGCAATAGACATGAAAGCTTATTCCTCCTAGCTGAAACCTTTCACTTTTTGACTAATGTCTCCCCTCCCACTATCCACCCTCTCTACAGTCTCTGGCAACCTATTCTCCAATTCTGTGAGTTCAAATTTTATAGATCTCATATAAATGAGATCCTACACTATTTGTCTTTCTGTGCTGGTTTATTTCATTTAACACACTGTTTTACAAGTTCATCTATGTTGTTGTAAATGACAGAACATATGCCAGTTTCTGAATCCATTCATCTGATGATACACCTGGGTTGTTAACATATTTTAGCTAATGTGAATATGGTGCAATGAACATGGGAGTGTAGATATCTCTTCATCGTATTGATTTCTATTCCTTTGCCTACATACCTAGAAATGGGGTTGTTAGATCATACAACGTTTCTATTTTTAATTTTCTGAGAAACTTCTGAGTGTTTTCCATAAGGACTGTATTAATTACATTGCTACCACCAATGCATAAGGATTCCCTTTTTGCAACACACTTAACAACATTTATTACCTGTCATTTTTTTTTTTATAAAGGCCATTCTAACAGAGAGAATATATTTCACTGTGGTTTTAATTTGCAGGTCCCTGATTATTAGTGATATTGAGCATATTTTCACATATCTGTTGGTCATTTTTGTTTTGTCACTCTTAGATACTAAGAAGAATATTTTTTTTTCTATTGAGAAATGTCTATTTAAGCCCTTTGCCCACATTTTGAATGTGTTATTTGTTTTCTTGCTATTGAATAATTTGAGTTTCTTATATATTTGAGATAGGAAGCCCTTTACAGATGTATGGTTGGCAAATAATCTCTTCTAATCTGTAGGTTGTCTGTTATTAATTAGGTCCTTTGCTATGCAGAAGCTTTTTAGTTTTATGCAATCCCATTTATTTATTTTTCTTAAAATTTTAAAATAATGCATTGTTATTAACTGTATTCATAACTATATTAATTATTATCTGTATTAATTTAGTCACAAAAGGCAAAATTTACTTTCTTAAGGTTGAATAGTATTCCCTGTTTATATATGTTACATTCCTTTTTTAAAAACATACTTTTTACTTTAAAATTGTGGGGTACAGTTAAGGGTTAGATATATAAATATGCATTGTGCAGGTACCCTTGTTGAGGAGGTGTGCCCCCGTCCCCAGATAGATATTGACTACCATTAATCCCACCTCCCATCCCCTCCCTGCCCCCCCCATAGTTTCCCGCTACTGTCAATCCTTTTCTTATAGTATTAGATAGTTGTTCAAGGTCCACTTATGAATTAGAACATGTGATACTCAGATCTTTGTTTCTGTGAGAGCTCACTCAGTATTATAAACTCCAATTACATCCAGGTTGCTGTGAAATTCATAATTTTATTCTTTTTTATGGCTGCATAATATTGCATTGTGTATATGTACCACATTTTTTTAATCCAGTGCTCTTTTGATGGACAGCATGGTTGGTTCCATGATCTTGCTATTGTGAACAATGCTGTGATAAACATATGTGTGCAGGTAACTTTTTTATAGAGTGATTTGAGTTCTTCAGGGTATATTCCCAGTAGGGGGATTGCGAGGTCATATGGAAGGTCACTTTTTAGAGCTTTTAGGAATCGCCACACTGGTTTCCACAGAGGCTGTACTAGTTTACACTCCCTCCAACAATGTAGTTGTGTTCCCTTTTCACCACACCCTCTCCAGCATCTGTTATTTTTTGAGTTATTGATAATGGCCTTTCTAACTGAAGTTAGGTGGTGTCTCAGTATAGTTTTAATTTGCATCTCCTTGATGACTAGTGAGGTTGAACATTTCTTCATGTATCTGTTGGCTGCTCGTATGTCTTCTTTTGAGAAGTGTCTGTTCATATCTTTTGCCTACTTTGTAATGGGGTGGGTTGTTTTTTTCTTTTCAGCACGTTTGAGTTCCTTGTAGAACCTAGATGAAAAATACTTTTTCCCAGTCTGTGGGCTGTCTTCCTGCTCTCTTGATGGTTTCTTTGGCTTTGCAGAAGCTTGTCAGTTTAATGAGGTCCCTCTTGTCTATCTTATCTCTTATGGCCTGTGCATTTTGGGTTTTGCTCAGGAATTGGATGCCAGTTCCAAATTCCATAAGGTGTATCCTGCATTTTTTTTTTTGAGTTAGAGTCTCACTCTGTCACCCAGACTGGAGTGCAGTGGCCGCTCCCGGCCACCGCAGCCTCGCCTGTTGGGCTCTGGCGATCCTTCCGCCTCAGCCTTCCGAGTAGCCAGAATTACAGGCATGCACTACCACGCCCAGCTGATTTTTTGATTTATTGTAGAGATGAGGTCTCCCTGCCCAGGCGGGGCTCGAACCCGCGGGGCTCAGGCAATCCACTCACCTCAGCCTCCCAAAGGCGCGGGATTACAGGTTGAGCCACCGAGCCCGGCTTATCCTGCATTTCGTAAAGTTCTTATGGTTTGAGGTTTTACATTTAGGTCTCTGATCTATTTAGAGTTATTTTTGTGTATGGGGATAAATAGGGGTCTTGTTTGAATCTTCTGCATGTGGTCAGGCAATTTTCCCAGTACCATTTACTGAACAGGTTCTCTTCTCCCCAGTAGTGGGTGGTGGAGGCTTTGTCGAAGATGAGTTGGTTGAGAAATTGGGGTTTTGCTTCTGGAATTTCAATTCTTTTCCATTGGTCTATATCCCTGTTCTTGTACCACTACCAAGCTGTATTGATTATTGTACCTTTATAGTAAAGTTTAAATTCTGGTATTGTGATACCTCCTACTTTTTTATATTTTGCTGAGGATTGATCTGGCTATTCTTGGTCATTTGTTTCCATATGAATTCCTGTATTGTTTTTTCTAGATCTGAGAAGAATGTTGCTGGTAATTTGATGACTATTGCATTAAATCTGTAGATTGCCTTAGGTAAGATGGACATCTTCACAATGTTGACTCTTCCAGTTCATGATCATCGGATATTTTTACACTTGTTTGGGTAGTATTTGATTTCTTTGAGCAGTGTTTTGTAGTTTTCATTGTAAAGGTCTTTCACATCTCTGGCTAGGAAGATGCCAAGGTATTTCGTTTTTTTTTTTTTTTGTGGCTATTGTGAATGGGATTGTGCTTTTTATTTGGATTTCTGTTTGTTTATTATTGGTGTATAGAAATGCAATTGTCTTTTGCACATTTATTTTATACCCTGAGACTTTGCCAAAGTCTTTAATCAGTGCAAGGAGGCTTTTGACAGATTCTCCTGAGTTTTCAAGGTACACAATCATGTCATCTGCAAAGAGAGATAGCTTGATTTCCTCTTTTCCTATTTGGATACCCCTGATTACCTTCTCTTTTCTGATTGCTCTAGCCAGGACTTCCAATACTACATCGAACGGGAGCAGTGAGAGTGGGCATTCTTGACTTGTTTCAGTTTTCAGGGGAAATGTTTCCAATTTTTGTCTGTTTAGGAGTATGCTGGCTGTGGGTTTCTCGTAGATGATTTTTGCCATTTGAGGTATGTTCCATGTATGCCTAGGTGTTCGAGGGTTTTTATCAAGAAGGGGTGCTGGATTTTATCAAAAGCTTTTTCTGCATCTAATGATATAATTATGTGATTTTTGCTTTGACGTCTGCGGTATATCACATTCTTTAACCATCAGTTTGTTGATGGACACTTATGTTTATTCTATATCTTAGCTATTGTGAAGAGTGCTGCAATAAATATTGGAGTGCAGATCTCTTCAGCATACTTATTTCATGGGTATATACATAGAAGTGAGATTTCTGAGCTACATGGTAGTTCTATTTTTCTTAATTTTTGAGGTCCCTTTATACTTTTTTCTATATGGCTGTACTAATTTACTTGTACATTCACACCAACAATGTGCAAAGTTTCCCTCTTCTCTGTATCATCTCCATCCTTTCATTTTTCAGTAATGGCTAATCTAAAAGGTATGAAGTGATATTTCTCTATAATATGATCATTGGTGGTGTTGAGCATCTTTTTATGTACCTCTTGACCACTTGTATGTCTTCTTTTGAGAAATGTCTATTCAGGTCTTTTGCCCATTTTTAAATCAGATTTTTTTTCTGGCTATTCAATTACTTGAGTTGCCTATATTTTGGGATATTAACCCCTTATAGATACATGGTTTTCAAATATATTCAATATGTTCAAATATATTCCCAATTAATAGGTTATCTCCTTACTCTATTAATCATTTTCTTTGCTGTGCAGAAGCTTTTTAGTTTTACACAATCCAATTTATCTAGTTTTGCTTTAATTTCCTATGTTTTGGGGCTCATATGCAAAAATCTTCACCCAGACCAATGTAAAGAAGCTCTTTCTCTGTGATTTCCTCTGGGAGTTTTATACTTTTGGGCCTTAAGTTTGTCTTTAATTTATTTTGAGGTGATTTTTATATGTAGGGAGAAATAAGGATCCAAATTTATTCTTCTACATGTAGATATCCCATTTTTCTAGCAGCATTTAGTGAAGAGACCGTCTGTTCCTCATTGTATATTTTAGGAACCTTTGCTGAAGATAGTTGATCTTAAGTATATTAATTTGTTTCTGGACTCTTCATTCTTTTCCATTAGCCTACTTGTCTGCTTTTGTACCAATATCAAACTTCTCTGATTACTGACACTTTATTGTAGATTTTGAGATTAGGTATTATAATGCCTGAATATTTGTTTTTATTTACTCAAGATTTACTTGGCCATTTGAAGTATTTGGGGATTCTATTTGAATTTAAGAATGGTTTGTCCTTTTACTGTGAAAAAAAGCCATTGGAATTTTTATAGCAATGTCACTAAATCTGCATATCACTTTAAGAAGTATGTTAATTTTGACAATTTTACTTCTTCCAATCCATGAACACAGGATGTCTTTTTATTTATTTGTCTTCTTCCAAATATTTTATCATTGTTTTATAGCTTTCAGTATGCAGATCATTAAATTTATTCCTAAGTACCTTTTTAAAATTTTAATAAATATTTTTTATTATGATGTTGTGGGGTACAGTTAAGGGTTAGGTATACAAATACGTTTTATTCGGCACCTTGTTGATAAGAGATGTTTCCCCGTCCCCAGACAGATATTTTCTACCATTGATCCCATCTCCCTCTCCCCCCCATAGTCTCCCAGTACTGTCAGTCATTTTCTTATAGTATTACATTTGATGTTCAGGTTCCATTATATGAGTGAGAACATGTGATACTTGGATCTTTGTTTCTGTGAGAGGTCACTCAGTATTATAGACTCTAGTTCCATCCAGGTTGCTGCGAAATTCATGATTTTGTTCTTTTTTATGGCTGTGTAGTATTTCATCATGTATATGTACCACATTTTTTAAATCCAGTCCTCTTTTTATGGACAGCATGGTTGCTTCCAGGTTCTTGCTATTGTGAACAATGCTGCAATAAACATACATGTGCAGGTATCTTTTTTATAGAGTGAGTTGAGTTCTTCAGGATATATTCCCAGTAGGGGGATTATGGGGTCATATGGGAGGTTGATATTTGAGCCACACTGCTTTCCACAGAGGTTGCACTAGTTTACACTCCCATCAACAGTGTAGAAGTGTTCCCTTTTCACCACACCCTCTCCAGCAGCTGTTATTTTTTGAGTTGTTGATAATTGCCATTCTGACTGGAGTTAGGTGGTATCTCAGTGTGGTTTTGATTTGCATCTCCCTGATGATTAGTGAGTTTGAACATTTCTTCATGTGTCTGTAGGCTGCTCGGATGTCTTCCTTTGAGAAGTGTCTGTTCATATCTTTTGCCCATTTTATAATGGGGTTGTTTGTCTTTTTTCTTTTCAGCATGTTTGAGTTCCTTGTAGATCAAAGATGTTAAGCCTTTGTCTGACGTGGTGTTGGCAAATACTTTTCCCCAGTCTGTAGGCTGTCTCCCTGCTCTCTTGATGGTTTCTTTGGGTTTGCAGAAGCTTCTCAGTTTAATAAGGTCCCACTTGTCTATCTTCTCTCTTATGACCTGTGGGTTTCGGGGTTTGTTCAGAAATTGGATGCCAGTTCCAATTTCCATGAGGGTATGTCCTTCATTTTCTAAGGTTCTTATGGTTTGAGGTTTTATATTTAGGTTTCTGATCCATTTGGAGTTAATTTTTGTGTATGGGGATAAATAGGGGTCCTGTTTCAATATTCTGTATGTGATCAGCCAGTTTTCCCAGCACCATTTACTGAATTAGGTTCTCCTCTCACCAGTGGTAGGTGGTGGAGGCTTTGTCAAAGATGAGTTGGCTGAGAAATTGAGGTTTTTGCTTCTGGAATCTCAATTCTATTCCATTGGTCTATATGCCTGTTCCTATACCAATACCAAGCTGTTTTGATGATTGTAGCTTTATAGTAAAGTTTGAGGTCTGGTAATGCTTTGTTTTTTTTGCTGAGGATTGTTCTGGTTATTCTTGGTATTTTGTGTTTCCATATGAATTCCTGTGTTGTTTTTTCTAGGTCTGAGAAGAATGTTGCTGGTAATTTGATAGGTATTGCATTGAATCTGTAGATTGCCTTAGGTAACATGGATATCTTCACAATGTTGATTCTTCCAATCCACGAGCATGGGATATTTTTCCACTTGTTTGTGTCATCTTTGATTTCTTTGAGCAGAGTTTTGTAGTTTTCATTGTAAAGGTCTTTCACGTCTCTGGTTAGGAAGATGCCAAGGTATTTCATTTTTTTGTGGCTATTGTGAATGGAATTGTGCTTCTTATTTGGGTTTCTGTTTGTTTATTATTGGTGTAAAGAAATGCGATTGTCTTTTGCACATTTATTTTGTATCCTGAGACTCTGCTAAAGGCCTCTATCAGTGTAAGGAGGTTTTTGACAGATTCTCTTGGGTTTTCAAGGTACACAATCATATCATCTGCAAAGAGCAATAACTTGACTTCCTCTTTTCGTATTTGGATACCTCTGATTGCCTTCTCTTCTCTGATTGCTCAAGCCAGGACTTCCAATATTATATTGAACAGGAGGGGTGAGAGTGGGCATCCTTGTCTTGTTCCAGTTTTCAGGGGAAATGGTTCCAATTTTTGTCCATTTAGGAGTATGCTGACTGTTGGTTTCTCATAGATGGCTTTTACTATTTTGAGGTATGTTCCCCATATGCCTAGATATTCGAGGGTTTTTATCAAGAAGGGGTGCTGGATTTTATCAAAAGCTTTTTCTGCATCTAATGATATAATCATGTGGTTTTTGTTTTGACATCTGTTGATGTATTTAATTACATTTATGGTTTTACAAATGTTGAACAAGCCTTGCATCCCAGGAATGAAGCCTACTTGGTCATGATGGATGATTTTTGAGATGTATTGTTGAATCCGGTTTGCTAGGATCTTGTTGATAATTTTAGCATCTATGTTCATCAAAGATATTGGCCTGTAGTTCTCTTTCTTTGTTGGATCTGGCTTGGGTATCAATGTGATGTTGGCTTCGTAAAATGATTTGAGGAGTTTCCATATTTTTCAATTGCCTGGAATACCTTCAGTAGGATTGGTATCAGCCCCTCCTTAAATTTCTTGTAGAATTCTGCTGGAAAGCCATCTGGACCAGGGCTTTTTTTTGGTTGGTAATTTTCTTATTATGTAGTCGATTTCCTTGATTGTTATTGGTCTGTTTAGGGTCTCAGTTTCTTCTTGTTCCAATCTAAGTAGGTTGTGTGATGTCAGAAAGTCCTCCATTTCCTTAAGGTTTTCAAGTTTGTTTCCATACAAGTGTACATAGTAGTCTCTAATGATTTTGTATTTCTTCAGGGTCAGATGTGACTTCATCTTTTGTGTTTCTGATTGTGCTTATTTGTGTTTTTTCTCTTTTTTCTTGGTCAGTCTAGCTAGGGGATCATTTATCTTGTTTATCCTTTTGAAGAACCAGCTTTTTGTTTCATTGATTTTTTTGTATTATCTTTTTTCTTCTATGTCCTGGATCTGGGCTTTTATTTTGGTAATCTGGATTCTTCTGCTGAAATTAGGGTTTTTGTGGTCTTGCTTTTCCAGCTTCCTTAGGTGGCTTGTTAGGCTGTTAATTTGTGTTCCTTCCATTTTCTTCATGTATGTTTGTAGTGATATAAATTCCCCTCTTACTACAGCTTTTAAGGTGTCCTAGAGATTTCAGTAAGATGATTCTTCATTTTCATTTGTTTCCAGGTATCTTTTGATCTCTATTTTGATTTCATAATTGATCCAGGAGTTGTTTAGCATCATACTGTTTAGTGTCCATGTCTTTGTGGGTTTTGG
>NW_007259450.1:40652-52238 GCF_000164805.1 Carlito syrichta
ATTCCACTGTGGTCCAAGAAGGTGCATGGTAGAATTTCAGTCCTTTTAAATTTGCTTATACTTGATTTATGGTCAATTATGTGCTCGATCTTGGAATAGGTTCCATGCGGTGATGAGTAGAATGTGTATTCTCTGGTCTTTGGATGGAGTGTTCTGTAGGTATCAATTAAGTCCATTTGGTCCAGAATCACACTGAGGTTCTGGATCTCATTGCTGATTTTTTGTCTGTCTAGCATTGTGAGTGGGGTATTAAAGACCCCAGTTATGATGGTGTTAGAGTCAATATCTTTCTTTAGTTTTCCTAGAAGTTGCTTTATGAAAGTTGGCGCACCTATGTTGGGTGCACATATGTTTAGGATAGATATTTCTTGTTGATGGAGTGAACCTTTTATTAGTGGCCCTCTGTATCTTTTTAAATTTTTGATAACTTAAATGGTATTTTGTCTGAAATTAGGATCATGACTCCTCCTTTGTTTTGTGTTCCATTCACCTGAAAATTTGTTTCCCATCCTCTTACTTTGAGTCTGTGCATGTGCTTTCTAGTGAAATGGGTCTCTTGAAGGCAGTATATTGTTGTCTGGTGATATTTTATCCATTTTGCCATTCTATGTCTTTCCAGTGGTACGTTTTGTCCATTCACATTCAGGCTAATTATTGAAATGTGAGAATTCGTCCCTATCATGGAGTTCTTATAGAGTTGTTGTTCTTCCACTTGGTTTTTTTTTTTTTTGTCTTTCTTTTGATATAGGGGTTGGTTCATGTATATCTTATTCTTTTCCCTGTACTCTTGTGAAGAACATTGTTCTTTTTTCCTTTTCTTCGGTGTTTAGTACTTTCTTAAATGTTTCATGTAGAGGTAGTTTGGTGGCAGCGTAAGTTCTTAGGGATTGAATATCTGGGAAAGATTTTAATTCTCCTTCGCTGATGAAGGTTAGCTTGGTTGGGTAGGTTATTCTTGGTTGTAAATGTTTATCTTTTAGAACTTTGAAGATAGGACTCCAAGCTCTCCTAGCCTGCAGGGTTTTTGTAGATAAATTTGCTGCTATTTTGATTGGTCTTCCATGGTAGGTGATCTGGCCTTTTTCTCTTGCTGCCTTTAGGATTTTTTCTTTTTGCCTACTTTTTTTAGGCAAATTATTATGTGTCTAGTACTTGGTCTTCTCATTTGTTGTCTTGCAGGTGTTCTCTGAATCTCTTGTATTTGAATTTTTGCATCACTGATTAGATAAGGGAAATTTTCTTGAATGATCTCCTGGAAAGTTTTTTCCAGTGTGGTCTCTGTCTCTCTTTCTGCCTCAGGAATGCCAATTACTCTTAGGGTTGTTCTCTTGAAGTAATCGCTCATGTCTTGAAGGTTTCGTTCTGTCTTTTTGAGCTTGTTTTCTGTGTTTTTAAGAGTTTGGGTTAGTTCTATATTTTGGTCCTCAAGCTCTGAGATTCTTTCTTCTGCTTGGGTAATTCTGCTTTCCATGCTTACCAGTTTGTTATTTATTTCATTCACAGTATTCTTTATTACTGTCATCTCAGATATCAGCTCCTTCCTAGCTTCTTCTTGTGTCTTCTCAATTCTTTTTAACCTCTCCATTAATGTCTTGATATCTAGGTTTATAGGTTGAGACCCTTCATTCTGGGGGCTCTTCAGTGTTTGCATTCCGAAGTTGGTTTTTCAGTGTCTGCCCTCCCAGGGGTCTGGGAGAGACCCATACTGTTCTTTTGGTTTTTCTTCATTTGTGTAGATTTTTCTCTCTCTCCCCCTTTCCCTCCCCTTCTTAAATTCTGTTTTTGAGTGAAGGTGGGGTTGCTTTTATTTCTCTTCTGCAATATCCTGTTCTTCTTTATGAAGGTATTCTTGTTTTGTTCACTTTTGAGGTTGGAGTGTAGGCTGCAATCTGTACTTTTTGCAGTTTTGAGGTTTAATTGAGAGGGAAGCTGTGGTTCCCTCTTAATTAAACCAGAATGTATATGCTGATTCTAGCATCCACAAACAGGTGTATGAGTACAGTGGAACCTATTTCCCTCTTCCTTACAATCTGTCCATTCAGCAGTATGTAGTCTTGGTTCCAAGATTAAAATGGGGGTATAAAAGAGGAAAATAATGGAGGAAGGGGGGTCAATAGGATGTTAGAGAGAGAGCAGAGTGAGAGGGAAAACAGACATACATACCAACTATCAGGTGAGAAAGAGACACAAGGCCGGAAAGAAGTGAAAATAGACATGTTTGAAAGATTCCCTAAATAATACTGATCGCTACACAGAGACAGACCAATATAATCATGAAACAGTGTAAGTCAGAAGGCAAACAACGAATGTGTTAAAAATAAACAATCAAAATGATGAAATCATGTCAAATTAAGAGATCAGACTGAAATCACTTCAGCTCTGATCTCCGGCCTCTCCCCTTTGTTTTTCATTGCAGGCAGCTAGGTTTACTCACAGCTTGGGTTTGGCTGCCTGGGAGTTGTTTTTATCTGATTCAGCTTAGGGGTGGGGCTTTGTCTCCTGTTTAGCAATGTTACTTTAGGAACGGAGGTGGAGTTTGTTGATAGGTGGGCAGGGCAATGGAAATCTCTGCCTGGAGAAAGGCGGAGGCAGTTTCTCTTTCATAGATCCCTTTCTTGTCACTTGTAGAGCCCAAGCTTGGGGTCACGTGCTGAGTTCCTCAGCCAGGGTGGGCCCGGAGCTCCAGAGCTCCAAAGCTCCAACAGGCAGGCAGTGAGCAGCGAGAGTGGTCCTGGGCCCCCCACAGGGTACTTCGGCCAGCAATGGGACCAGTGTCTCTGAGGGGCAGGCACCCAGAGCCTCCCTGAGTGACTGGTGGCTTGGTGCTGGGTGCCAGGCGAGAGATGATGTAGCCAGGGAGCTAGCTGAGACCTGAGACTCCCACACATGCAGTGGAGTAGCAGCAGCAGGGGGCCACAATATCTGGCCCTGCATGGGACTGAAGGTCCCCAGACCTCAGACCAGCACGGCTGGTGGTGGGCTGGAGGATGGGGGAAGAAAAGTTAGAGTCTTTTTGGGAACTCACGTTCAGAGAATCTCACAAGTTCACCCATGCTGTTGCCACCTTGTTCCCCCTCCCTAAGTACTTTTTATGCTATTGCAAAAGGAGTTGTTTTCTCAATTTTTTTGGATAGGTAATTATTAGTGAGTAGAAATACTAATTTTTATATGTTGATTCTGTATCTTGCAACTTTACTAAATGTATTTATTGACTCATAAATATTTTGTGGATCCTTTAAGGTTTTCAACATATGGGTTCACATCATCTTCAAACAGGAACAATTTAATTTCTTTCTGTTTTTAAATTAATAATAGTTAAGACTTTTTCTGTAACCTAATATATGAACTATCCTGGAGAATGTTCTGGATGCACTACAGAAGAATGTGTTTTTGCTGGTGTTGAATACAATATATATATGTCTGTAAGGTCCATTTGGTCTAAGTATAGTTTAAGTTCAATGTTTCTGTATTAATTTTTTTGTATGGATAGTCTGTACATTGCCAAAAGTATGATAATGAAGTTTCCTACTATTATTGCAGTAAAGCCTATATCTCTCTTCAAGTCTATTAATATTTGCTTTATTATTTAGGTGCTCTGATGTTGGGTACATACATATTTATAATTGTTACATCATCTTGATGGATTGATGATTTTATCATGATATAACATTCTTTGTCTTGTGTTAGTTTTTGACTTAAAGTCTATTTTACCTGATATAAGTACAGGTACTCTTGCTCTCTTGGTTTTCATTTCCATGAAATATCATTTTTCATTCCTTCACGTTCAGTCTATGTATGTCCTTACCAGTGAAATAAGTCTCTTCTAGGCAGCATATAGCTCAACTACTCTTTATCTATTGATCAAAAAATTTAATTCATTTGCATTCAAGATAAGTGAGTGATAAGAACTATTTTCAGTTTGTTAGTTGTTTTATTAATGTTGTATAAATCCTTTGTTCCTTTCTTCTTCTCTTGCTACCTCCTTTTAGGCTAAGCAGTTTTCTCTAGTGTTTTTCTTTGATTTCTTATTTTATATCTTTTATGTATATGCTTTAAGTTATTGCTGTGCAGTTACTAGAAGGCTTCCCAACAACCTCTTATAGTTATAGCAGGTTATTTTATGCTGAAAACAAGTTAACTTTGATCACATTTATTAAAACTCTATAATTTCACTCCTCCTCATTCCACATTTAAAATTTTTGATATTACAATTTACTTTTTTATTGTATATTTCTTTTTTTTTATTTTTGAGTTGGAGTCTCACTGTGTCACCCAGACTGGAGTGCAGTGGCATGTTCCTGGCCACTGCAGCCTTGACTTACTGGGCTCTGGTGATCCTTCCACCTCAGCCTTCCAAGTAGCTAGAACTACAGGCACGTGCTACCATGCCTGGCTAATTTTTTGATTTATTGTAGAGATGAGGTCTTGCCAAGTTGTCCAGGCAGGTCTCGAACTCACGAACTCAGGCAATCCACTCACCTCAGCCTCCCAAAGCATGGGATTACAGCCTGAGCCACTGAGCCTGGCTTATATTGTGTATTTCTTAACAAATGATGGCATTTTTTCTTTTAACCTTTGTACTAAAATTAAAGTAACTTACACATTACCATTACAGTATTAGAGTATTCTTCATTTGACTGTGTACTTACTTTTACTAATGAGTTTTATGTGTTTATAGGTTTTGTGTTATTTGGTAACACTCTTTTCTTTCAATTGGAACAACCCTCCTTAGTATTTCTTGTAAGATAGTACTGGTGGTGATGAAATCCCTCAACTTTTTCTCGGAAAGTAGCTCTCCTTCATTTATTAAGGACAATTTTTCTGAGTACAGTATTCTTGGTTATCAGGTTTTTTTGTTTGCCTTTCAGCACTTTCATATATCTTCCCATCTTCTCTTGCCTTGTTAGATCTCTATTGAAAAATTTGCTGCTAGTGCAGTTCTCCCTTGTATATTATTTTTTTTAATTATCATGCTAATTTTAAGTTCCTCTCTTTGTGCTTGATTTTTGACAGTCTGACCAATATGTCTTGATGAAGTCTTTTAGAATTAAATGTGATTGAAAATATTTCACCCCTTGTACCTAGATATTTATATCTTTTCCCCAATTTGGAAATTATCTGCTATTATTTCTTTAAATAAGCTGTATATTCGTATTCTTTTTCTTCTTCCTCCTCCTCTTCTTCCTCTTTCTCTTCCTCTTCTTCATCTTCTTCATCTTCTTCCTCTTCTTCACTAGGCCCAAATATTTTCTCTTTTGATACTGTACTATAAACCCCATTAGATTTCTTCATTCCTGTTCTTTTTGTTGTTGTTTCTCTGCAGTCTGTTTTCAAATAAACTGTCTGAATGTTCACACATTTTTATTCTGCATGTCAACTTTGCTGTTGATGCTTTTTAGTGCATTTTTATTTCATTTGTTGTATTTTTCAGCTCCAGAATTTCCACTTGACTTTTAAAAAACTATTTCTATCTCTCTGTTAAATTTCTCATTGGGTCATTTATTATTTACCTGATTTTACTGAATTGGTTTTGCTGTTGTATTTTCTTGAAGTCTGTGGAGATTCCTTAAAACAATTATCTTGAATTATTTGTCAGGCTCTTTGTATGTCTTAGTTTCTTTGGTGTCAGCTCCTGGGAGACACTTGTGTTTTTTATGGCGCTATGACTCCCTTCTTTTTATATTTATGGTTTCCTTACCTTTATGTCTGCACAACTGAATACGTAGTAACCTTTTCCAGTGTTTGCAGACAGGCTTTCTCTCTGGGAAAGTTTTGCACCTGTCATCTGTCTAGAGATTCTGAACAGGCTGTCTAACATGGTCTAAGGATAGATTTGATACTGGAATCTTTGGGCAGGCTGTTCTTTTGAAAGTATCAGTGGGTGGGTGGGTGTGGTACTTGGAGCCATAGGGTTGGGCCTGAAACCTGGATCCCCTGGGGTGTACTGGTAGATTAGATTTACTGGGACTATCCTGAATCTTGGGTCTGCTAGAGCATAGGGCCACAAGAACCATCCTGGAGAGTAAAACTAGCCTAGTGTTAAAGCCAGCCTGGAACCTGGTTTCATGGGGGCAAGTCTGAGGCCTAAGATCATGGTTGCTGGCCTGGTGACTAGAGCTACCAGGATGGCCTAAGACCTTGAACTGTGGGGGGAGGCTATCCCAGTGCTGGGGGAATTCAGAGCCCAGGGAAGGTGAGGCTGTCCTGGCCACAGGGCAAGCCAAGAGACTGAATCTTTAGGGCAGACCTGGTTCTGGGTTAGCCCAAAGAATGGGATGCTGGGCCTTCCTAGTGCTGAGACTGGTCTGTGACCTGTATCCTTTGGCATAGTTTTGGATGCCTAGCTGTCCTAGACTCTGAGACCACAGAAGCTGGCACCTGTCCTCTCTGGGGCCTATATCCATAGTTCCTGGCCTGGAGGCTGAGTCTGTGTGTACTAACTTGATGGCGACGACTATGGGGGTCAGCCTGATATTAGAATAGGCCTGAAACATAGGACTGTGAGAGTCAGCCCCATTCTGTGCATGATTAGGGGCCTGGAGCCACTGGGGTTGGCTTGGTGGTAAAGTGGCCATTTCCCTAATAGGTGTTTACAGTACCCACATTATCTTCTGTGTGCTCCTGGGACAGACCCATTTCTCAATCTTAATCACTATTAATGAAAATAAACTCCTCCTTGTTAATTCAATTAAATGCCTAGCAGTAGGCAGCATCTCTGTCAGATTCCTTATTTCTAACATATTATCCCTATAACTGTCCCCCAAATAACCATACCCCTGCACCAAAAATTCATGACCCTCATCATTACTATTTTAGGCTTTACTATTTTAGGCAATAGAACTTAATGTTATTACATATAACCCCAAATTAAATTTCCCCTCTTAGATACACACATTTTCTAACTTACTAGGATTTTTCCCAATCACAGGGTACCACCTTTACTCATACTTAAATCTTTATACAAGCCAAAATATAGCATCTCTACTTCTAGACTTCATTTGACTTGAAAAAATTATACCAAAAAAAGTAGCCCAAACCCATATATCTGCCTCGTTTATCTTCTCTAACCAAAGAGGACTAATTGAACTATATTTCCTACCTTTCTTTATTTCCCTTATACTAGTTATTTGTCTAATTCTCTAAGCCCCATGAGTAATCTCAATAACAATAAAGATACTAACAATCAATGATCAACCAACCACCACTAAGTCAACTTCCATAACTATATAAAGCTGCTACACCCATAGAATCTTCAAAAAGAAGGCCAAATTCCTCACCCTCAAAAACATCTCAATCCTCTAAATTCTTAAAATGAGCCACAACCTCCACCCCTTTATACCCCATTATTTATGCACCCATATGTAGCTCTAACAATATACTCACTAATAATACCTCTCAGATAAAAACATTAGATCCTCAAGCCTCAGGATACTCTTCAGTAGCCATAGCTGTTGTGTGTTCAAATACTACTAACTTCCCACCAAAGTAAGTCAAAAACATCATTAAATCCATAAAAGCCCCACTAAAACGTAACACAATCCCACACCTTACTCCCTCACTAATAATCAACTCCAGACCTCCATAAATAGGAGAAAGTTTTGAAGACAATCCTACAAAATCTATAACAAAACTACACTTAATAAATTCCCACATGGATTCAAACCATGACTAATGACATAAAGAATCACCATTGTTATTCAGCTATAAGAACCTAATGACAAATGTTAAAAAAACACCATCTTATCAAAATTATTAATCACTCATCCAATTATCTCCCAGCACCCTCAAACATTTCAGTATGATGAAGTTTTGTCTGTCTTCTTGGAGTCTGCTTAGCCATCCAAATTGTCACAGGATTATTCCTGACCATACACTATACATCAGACACAATAGCCACATTCTCCTCTGTAACATATATCTGTCAAGATGCTAATTATGGCTGAAATATCTGATATACACATGCAAATGGAGCAGCTATATTTTTCATTTGCCTATTTATGCATGTGGACCACGGTTTATATTACGGATCCTACACTTTCCTAGAAATATGAAACGTTGGCATTATCCTACTATTTGGTGTCATAGCAACAGCATTTATAGGTTACATACTTGCATGAGGCCAAAAATCATTCTGAGGCACCACCATTATTACCAACCTCCTATCAGCCATCCCATACATTGGCACTAGCCTAGCTGAATGAATCTGAGGAGGGTTTTCAGTTGACAAGCAACCTAACATGATTCTTTGCCTTCCACTTTATTCTGCCTCTCATCATTGCTGCTCTTATAATCATCTGTTTCCTCTTTCTCCATGAAACAGGATCTAACAACCCATCAGGAACTTCATCAGACTCAGATAAAATCCCACTCCACTCCCAGTATACAATCAAAGACATCCTAGGATTAATTCTCCTCTTACTCCTACTTCTAATCCTATTAGGAGACCCAGACAACTACACCCCGGCCAACCCCTTAAGTACACCTTCCCACATTAAGTCAGAATGATACTTCCAATTTGCCTATGCAATCCATGCTCTAATTAACCTAACTGAAAACAAAATACTCAAATGATAGTCCTAGAAGAACTGACCTCCCCAGGACAAACTCAAGGAAGATGTCTAACATACCACTAACAGCACCCATAGCTGAAATTTTACTTAAACTATTCCCTGATTTCATGTTTAAGTACAATTAATTACTTTCAAGTACTATGTCAGTATTGAAAAACAAAATTCATAATCCTATGTACTTTGAGCATTATGTGCTCATCCCCATAAATATGTATTAGTACTATACAGGTATAATTTTATATAGGACATCTATGTTTAATCATGCATTAAACATATTTATTTATTTTCCCCATGCATATAAGCAAATACAGGAACTTGATGTTTCCAGACAACACCATAACCCTAACTGAAAATCTAACTAGACCAGGGGATATTCACACAGTAATATCAATGTATATTAAAACATTAAGTGATTTATCATATGTAGCACAGTTTAGTCAAATCAATCCTTGACAACATGCTTATCATTTCCATTACCCTCAATTAATCACCAAGCTTCAAGAAACCAGCAACATGCTCAGGTTATACCCCTCTGCTCAATCCTGGCCCATACCACTTGGGGTTGACTAGCCTGAAACTATACCTAGCATCTGATTCTTACTTCAGGGCCATTATCCTAAGATCACCCACTCATTCCCCTTAAATAAAACATCTCAGTGATTGCAGGCCAGTCTCTGTCATGATGACTCACAGGAGAACTGCATGCATTTTTTTAATTTTTAGTGGGGGAAGGTGCTTAGACTCAGCATGGCCTTAATCAGGCCTGGAAGCAGTCAATTTCATTGTAGCTGGACTTAAATTGAATGTTACAGAAAAAAAAGAAAGTTATGAAACCTTATAGTAACCATAGGTGCTATTCAATTCATGCTTGACAGACATAACTGTATAATGCATATAGCATATACACACATACACATGTATACACACACACCCCCCCACTTACCCATTCCATGATTTAATCCACAAACTCCCCCTAATTCCCCCACAAGCTATAATATTATTAATGCAACTTATACTCTTGCCAAACCCCCAAAACAAGAGGCTCACATCAACTCAATAGCCCCTCAAGTATACAAATTTAATTATAATTTCATCTAGAAATGACTTCTAGTCAAAATCTCATTGAAGCATTTCCAGAAACTTCAAATTTTTAGTAAAATTTAGGCTTTCTACAGTGTGGCAATTCCTAAAAATTCTAAAAATCAACCTTCCATATGACCCCACAATCCCCCTACTGAGAATATACCTGGAAGAACTCAAATCACTCTATAAAAAAGATACCTGCACACATATGTTTATCGCAGCATTGTTTACAATAGCAAGAACATGGAACCAGCTGGGCTGCCCATCAAAAGAGGACTGGATTTAAAAATGTGGTACACATGCACAATGGAATATTGCATAGCCATAAAGAAGAACAAAATCATGAACTTTGCAACAACCTGTTTGGACTTAGAGTCTATAACACTGAGTGATCTTTCACAGAAATAAAGAACAGAGTATCACATGTTCTCACTCATAAGTGGACCTTGAACAACTATCATAATACCATAAGAAAAGGATTGACAGTAGTGGGAAACAGCCGGGGCATCAGGTGGTAGGGAGATGGGATTGGCAGTAGTGGGAAACTGCCTGGAAAAGGGGAACACACCTCATCACCAAGGGTACCTGTACAATTAATATTTGTATACCTAACCCTGAATTGTACCTCACAATTTTAAAATAAAAAATTTAAAGGTGAAAAAAAATTAGGCTTTCTAGTCTAAAAAATGCCCCTTTTACTTATAAAGTTACTAAATATGTCCCCAGTACTGACACAACACTTAAAACTGCTGAAATTTAATCAAGGGGAGATAACTAAGTCAAATTTCTTTCATTCAGTTATAACTTAATCTAGAAATGGCTTCTAGCCAAAACCTCAATTGAAAAGCATTTTCAAAAACTGCAAAAATTTAATAAACTTTAGGTTTTCTAGGCTAGAAAATTTCCCATTTATTTATAAGATTACTAAATATACCTCCAATACTGACATAGCACTTAACATCAACAAAAGATGCCTCCCCCCACCCCCCATCCAGTTAATGTAGCTTACACATGTAAAGTAAGGCACTGAAAATGCCTAGATGGATTTTCACAACTCTGTAAATATATGTTTGATCCTAGCCTTTTTATTAATTTCTAATAAAATTAGAGATTCAAGTATTCACCTTTCAGAGAGAATGCCCTCTAAATCATTAAATACCAAAAGGAGCAGACATCAAGCACACTATTACAGTAACTTATAATGTCTTGTGCAGCTACACCCCTTCGGGAAACAGCACTGATAAAAGTTAAGCAATAAACAGAAGGTCAACTAAATTATACTAAAAAATTATAGTATAATTTTACAGGGCTGGTAATTTCATGCCAGCCACCATGGTCATACAATTAACCCAAATTAACAAAATTCCAACATAAACATGTTTAAGATATTTCATAAACTAAAGTTAAACCTTAACTAAGCCGTAAAAAGCTACAGCTAAACTTAAAATAACCCACGAAAGTAACCTGGAAACACAACAGCTAAGACCCAAACTGGTATTAGATACCCCAGTATGCTTAGCCATAAATATAAATAATTACAAATAAAATTATTCGCCAGAGCACTACGAGCAAATAGCTTAAAGCTCAAAGGACTTAGCCGTGCTTTATATCCCTCTAGAGGAGCCTGTTCTATGATTGATAAACCCGACAAGCTTCCCCCCATCTCTTGCTAATTTTAGCCTAAATACCGCCATCTTCAGGAAACCCTAAAAGGCATGAAAGTAAGCAGAGGTCAGCATAAAAACGTTAGGTCAAGGTGTAGCTTATGAGATGGAAAGAAATGGGCTACACTTTCTAATCCTAGAACACCCACGACTGCCCTTATGAAATATAAGAGTTAGCCGGGCTCGGTGGCTCAGCCTGTAATCCCGTGCTTTGGGAGGCTGAGGTGAGTGGATTGCCTGAGCCCACGGCTTCGAGACCTGCCTGGGCA
>NW_007259450.1:52410-56511 GCF_000164805.1 Carlito syrichta
GGGGCTGCGGTGGCCGTGAGCCTGCCACTGCACTCCAGTCTGGGCGACAGAGTGAGACTTCAACTCAAAAAATAAAAAACAAACCAAAAAAACCCCCAAAACAAAAAAAAAGAAATATAAGAGTTAAAGGAGGATGTAGTAGTAAACTAAGAATAAAGAGCTTAATTGAATAGGACCATGAACCACCCACCCATCACCCTCCTCAAATACAACTTTATTCCTTAAATTTATAATATACTGGCCAGGCTCGGTGACTCAGCCTGTAATCCCAGCACTTTGGAAGGCTGAGGTGAGTGAATTGCCTGAGCCCTCAGGTTCAAGACCAGCCCAGGCAACTTGGCAAGACTTCATCTCTACAATAAAAAAATTTTTTGCCTGGCACGGTGGCGCACCTGTAGTTCTGGCTACCTGGAAGGCTGAGGTGGAAGAAGCTCAGCAAGTCGACACTAGAGTGGCTGTGAGTGTGCCACTGCACTCCAGCCTGGGTGGTGGAGTGAGACTCCAACACACACACACACACACACACACACACACACACACACACAAATTTATAATACACTAATCACGTATATGAGAGGAGGTAAGTTGCCACATGGTAAGCATACTGGAAAGTAGACTTGAAATAAACAAAGTGCAGTTTAATTTTGAAGCATCTGGTTTATACCCAGAAGATTTCATATAACCTAACTGCTTTGAGCTAAAGCAAGCCCAACCCACATCCTGTTAACTTATAACTACTTCCTAAACAAAACATTTATACAAAATTGAAATTATAGGAGATAGAAATGTATTTAGGCACTATAGGTGAAATACCTCAACGGAAAGATGAAAGACAATTCAAAGTACAAAAAAGCAAAGATGACAACTTTTACCTTTTGCAAAATGAATTAACCAGAACAATTTTACAAAGAGAATATTAGCTAAAATACCTGAATTCAGACAAACTACTTATGGACAGCTAAACAAGCACACTCGTCTATGTAGCAAAATAGTGAGAGGACCTATAAGTAGAGGTGAAAAGCCTGTCAAGCCTGCTGATAGCTGGTTGTCCAGAATAGAATTTTAGTTCAACTTTAAATTTTCCTACAGAACTAATAATCCTAATGTAAATTTAAATGTTACTCTAAAGAGGGACAGCTCTTTAGAAAAAGCAAGCAGCCTTATTTAGCGAGTAAAATACATGAGTAATTAGACCAAGTCCACTGCATAAGCCTGAATCCTGGGGTTTTGGGATCTGTCTTGGTGCTGGGGAGGCACTGGAAGCTCAGTCCAAGTGTATCAGCCTGGAATCTGGGGTCTTTAGGGGAGGGGGTACTCCCAGTGCTGTGGTTCTTCTGGAGTATATCACATCTTCTCATAAGTCACTTTGTATTTCACCTTTAGGGGCCTGCCGGAAATGACTGTAGTTATGCTTCTAAAATCAAGGGAAATGGGGGGTGGGAGTTCCTGAAAAAAATCATCAGGGTCTTGCATGACAACTGCATCAAAGAAAATAGTTTTCTTGGGCAAAACAGTGTTAAATTTCCATAGATAAACAGAGAGTTTCTTCTAATGGCAAAGAAGTCTCATAAGAATGTAGGGGTTTGATGTTCCCAGCTTCATCAGGATATGCTCATATGTCCTCATTCTAATCTTCAAGATCTCATTCCTTCCCAAACAATGTCTTTACTTAAATAGTAGGTACTCTGCAAAGTTGGGAGTTTAGTTTGTGTTGTAATTAGTCACTCACAGAATGAGTCTCTGGGTTTGTTTTCAGCAATCTCCATGCTGTGGCTATAGAATATGAGTCTGTTTCATTACATAGAAGGTTTAGGTCATTTATGTAGCCTGTTAGCTAGGAATTTGAATCCCTGAGCTCATCATTTTCCTTCTCCCATTTTATTCAGCAGAATTAAGAGCATCCAGCTAATCTGATTATATTTGTTAGTCTGACAGAAATGATCAAAAGTATTGTATGCATGGTCACCCATAACCTTACCTCTGTTGGATGCTCAATGCAGTGTGAGTAGTTGTGCTTGTAAGTCACCGATCATGAAATGGACAAACAGGCTGAAAGAATCTCCAAAAAAAATTCACTGAAGCTGAGTGCAGCTTTTCACAACAACACTAGCTGGTACACTGATGCCAATGGGTTTCTAGAACAACTACCTAGCAGGGGAAGCCTGTACTACAAAAGGCCCACCCTCCAAAAAGATAATTCTGGTTTTTGGGTAGTCCTTCCTCATATATATTATAGCCCATGATGTGATGTGGAAACGGAGATATGCCAAATATTACCTTTGACCATTCAGCAGTTTTTGCCCAAAAACAGCATGGCCCCCATGCATCACCTTCCCTGTTCACCTAGTCTCAACCCAAACGACTTTTATTTTCATTTCCATGGATGAAAAAAGTCCTCAAAGAGAAACATTTTGCCAGCATAGAAGAGGTGAAACAAAAAATAGCAGAAGTACTAACAGGCATCAAAATGGACATGTTCAAAAACTGTTCAAGTAGTGGAAAAAGCATCTTGAAAGGTGTATTGCATCAAATATAGAGTACTCTTAAGATGACTGAAATTTAAACATGTAAGAATAAATACATATTTTTAATAAATAAGTTCCAGGTTTGGGGGAGTCCCTCTCATATATGTAATATAAATGCAAATTTTAAGAAATTGGCTCACATGATTGTGGACACTGCCATCGTTAAAATCTAAAGGGCTGGAGATCCAGGGAAAATAACCAATGTCTTTACAGAAATATCTAATGTTTGCCCAAACATCTGACTATGATAACTTATCCACGTTAACACATAAAATTAACCATTGCAACAACATATAGCTGAATCTTTTTAAAAAATCCAGTCTGACAGTTTCTACCTTATGGTTGGGTTGTTTAATCCTTTCACATCTATGTCATTACTAATATAGTTGTATATATATTTGCCATTTTACTTTTTTTGTCGTTTTTTGTTCCTCTATTCATTCTTCACTTTTTTCATTTGTATTAAGTGAATATTTTATAACTTCAATTTTTCAATAATTTTTTTACTACTTTTTTTGAGAAATTTCCTTAGTGGCTAGTTTAGGGTTTACCATAAACTTATCAAACTTATTCATCTTATCAAAATCTACTTCTTCATACTAATTTCAGTGACATATAAAAACTAAATTCTTATATATCTCTATTCTCCATTCCCCCTCTTTGTGCTATTATTATACATAGTACTTCTGTATGCTATAAGCCCAACAATAAATTGTAATAATTTATTACCTTATATAATGTCTTGTATTTTAAGAAAATAAAGGAGTACAAGTATATATTTATAGACTTTGTTATATTAACCTTTGTATTTACCATTTTTGGTTCTCTTCATTTGTTCCTGTGGATTCTAGTTACCATCTAGTGTCATTTCTTTAGACCAACACAGTCTTATTCCCACTTATCTTCTTTGTGTTGTTATTGGTAAATATATTACATTTTTGTGTCATAGGCTCAACAATATAAAAATTTATACACACACACACATACACACACACATATATTTGTGTAATTGTTCTTTAAGTCCACTAGTGAACGAAAGGAGGAGAAATATGCATTTATGCTATCTTTGATAATTACATAATAGTATTTATCACTGTCTGGGGTCACTTTCTTTTTTTTTAGCATATTTTTATTTTAAAATTGTGGGATACAGTTAAGGGTTAGATATACAAATATGCATTGTGCAGGTACCTTTGTTGATGAGGTGTGTCCCCCCATCCCCAGACAGATACTGACTACTGTTAATCCCACCTCCCTTCCCCTCCCTACCTCCCCATAGTTTCCCACCACGTCAATCCTTTTCTTATAGTACTACAATAATTGTTCAAGGTCCTGAATAATGTCTTTTAGGATTTTCTGTAAGGTGGGTCCACTAGCTACAAATTTTTCTCAAAACTGTTATGTGGTAATGTCTTTATTTTGACTTGAGCCTGAATAACTTTCTTAAGGATTTTCTGTAATGTATCTGCTAGCAACAAATTTTCTCAAAAAAATTTTTTTTTGAGTTGGAGTCTCACTCTGTCATCCAGACTGGAGTGCAGTGGCCGCTCCCGGCCACCGCAGCCTCGCCTGCTGG
>NW_007259450.1:56668-65000 GCF_000164805.1 Carlito syrichta
CGGTCTTGCTGCCCAGGCAGGTCTCGAACCCGTGGGCTCAGGCAATCCACTCACCTCAGCCTCCCAAAGGCGCAGGATTACAGACTGAGCCACCGAACCCGGCTCTCAGAATTTTTATGTGGTGATATCTTTACTTTGCCTTTACTGTTTAAGCATAGCTTTGCTGGATATAGGATTCTGCTGAGAATTGTTTTTCCCCATGGCACTTTAGGTATGTCATCCCATTGCCTTCTGGCTTTCATTGTTTCTAATAAGAAGTTTATTGTTAACCCTGTTAGAGTTCTGTTGTGATGAGTTGTTCTCTTGCTAACTTCAAGAAATGTTCCTCTTGTCTTTGGATTTCAGTAATTTTATTGATATATCTATGTATGGATGTCTTTGTGTATACCTTACTTGATGTTCATTAAGTTCCCTAAATGTGTGGATTAATGTCTTTCATCATATTTATGAAATTTTCAGTCATTATTTCTTCAAATATTTTTCTGTTCCTTTTTCTCCTTTCTATTTGGCATTCCTGTTATGCCAAAATGTAATGGTATCTCATATTTTCCTGAGACTTGTTCATCTTTTAAAATTATTTTTCTTTCCATTATTTAAACTACATAATCTCTTTCTACCTATCTTCATGTTTGCGAATTCCTTATTCTGCCAGTTCAAATCTACTATTGTACCCCCTACCAAGTTTTTCATTTCAGTTCTTGTACTTTTCAACTGCAAAAATTATGTTTGGTTCTTTTTAAAAATAATTTCTGTCTCATTACTGATATTCTCTGTTTGATAAGACATCGTTATACCTTCCTTTATTTCTTTAAGCATAGTTTTTCTTACTTTTAAAATGGATGTGTAATGGCTACTTTCAAGTCTTTGTTATCTCTGACACCTGGTCACTTTCACAGACAATTTCCATTGCCTGCTTTTTCCTGTGTGTGAAGCAAACATATATATATATATATATTATATATATATATATATATATACACAAACATATATATATATTATTTAAAGTATATATATATTTGCTTATCTTGTAATTTTTTTGTTGAACTTGGAACTTTCTAGATTATATATATTGATTACTGTGGGTACTACCCTCCCCCAGGGACTTGCCATTATTTCCTGGTATATTGTTTAGTGACCGGCTGGGCTGTTTTAGAAGTATGGAGTCTCAGATGTTCCTTAGAGGGTGCAGACCTGAAGTCTCAGATGTTCCAAAGAGGGTGCAGATCTGGGCATGAGAGCAGTCATCCTCTGTCTTCCCATTACCACATTCAGCAATTAAACTTGACTAATTTCTATTTCCAACAATACCTAAGGCATACATTTCTCCAAAGACTGATCTAATTAAATTTGTGTTCCTTTACATAAGTAGTTTAAAGTCTATGTTCAAGGTTTACTATCACCCAGGAGGGCTCTTCATATCTGTCTTTTTGTTAATGGCTCTCTTTGGCAAAATAGCTAGCCTGTAGTTTGATTTATATCTCTATCAGAGCTGTCAGTTGTCTCTTAATTACTTTTCTCCAAAATCTTCATTGTTTTTTACAGCATTCTAAGGTATTAACTTCCCCATACTTGGTTTCAAATGAATTAAATTGAGGACAGCATAAAAATTCTCTATTTTATGGCCTAACTCTTCCTCTAGGCGAAATCTATAAATGGGGACAGTGCTTTTCTGCTTTAGGAACTGGAAATTTGGTGAGGAACAGGATTCTCTGGTCTTCTTGGCTTGCCTCTGGAAGCATGAAACCTCAGCCCTATAAATAAGCCAGGTCTCAGGCCCCAGTATAGTATATCATACCCAAGGTAAAATATCTACCCTATAAGTAGGAGCTGAGTGAGAGAAGGGAGACCCAAAATTTCAACTACACTTACCTGAAATTTAGTCACTGCAACAGAGTATGGAGAGAGGGAATGATATATGTTGGTGTTCTTTCTTTTCTAAAAAGATTCCTTAGCTTTCAATTGGAAACTGAAGGAAGAAAGAGTCCAGTAGTTTTTGGCTCAACCTGCCTAGAGTAAAATTTTGTCACATTGGGCTATGGGGAGGGAGAGAGGCAGTAGGTCATGGTTCAACTACCATAGGATTTCTCTGTTCTTAACGAGTTTAACAGATTTTTTAAAAAATAAATGCTTCTTCATTTGATATATTCCCCTAGGCTTGGATATGTACCACATTTCATGTGTTGGAAACTGAGTTTCCCAATGTAGCAGTATTTAAAGGTGAAGTATTTAAGAGGTGATTGGATCCTGAGGGCTGTGCCTGCCCCCAATGAATTAACTGATATATTGATTAATTGATTAATGTGTTATCATGAAAGTCCAACTGGTAGCTTTATAGGAAGAGGAAGAGAGACCTGATTAAGCATGTTAGCATAATCAGCTTTCTCAACATGTGATGTTCTGTACTGCCTTGGGACTCTGTGGAGTATCCACCAGGAAGAAGGCCCTTACCAGATGCTGAGCATGCCTTGTACATCTCAGCCTTTAGAACTGTAAGAAATTAGTTGCTTTTTAAATATAAATTATCGATTTTCAGGTATTCTGCTATAAGCAACAGAGAATGGTCTAAGACTGGGTCATTTATAAAGACTTTAATGGTTATGTTTTTAAACAATTTCCACCAGTTTCACTGGGACACGGGTTCACAGATCTCTCAAATTGCTATTTTGAAAGTCTCAAAATTCTTCTATACGAAGTCTTACTGATTTTTTTCCTCTCTCCCTCATAAAAGAAAGAGTTAATCCATCTTTAGTCTTTCTATATGTTGATCATACTGTGGTTGTAACAAATCATGTTTGATTGATCTCAGCTGTGGTTTCAGTTTTTCATGAGGTCTGATTCTAGAGGAAAAAAACCAATAAGCTATTTAATCCTGATTTGATCCTTTAATATGTAGAAAACAAAAATCAATGTGTTCTGAAATGATTAGACAAAAACATCTTGAAAATTATGCCAAATTTCTGTTCTAACATCTTGGGATTGGTTTTCTGAAACTACTTGGTCTAGTCAAGAAGACTAAAGAGCATTAATATCTGTGGCATTTATCCTGAAAATATGGGCTAATAGAGTCCAGTGACTTTCTCAGGAAACATTCATTTAAGCCATGTTGAATTTCTTAGCTCTCATCCCCTTTTAATTTTGACAAAAGTCGTTTATTATTACAAACTCATTACTGTATCTGTAAATACTTTTTACTCCCTCGAGATGGCTTTCTTCTTAAGGATCTAGGTGACAGAATCATTTCTCTGAATGCTTTAAATTCTGTCTTTCTAAGATTTAAATTACATAGTGTATTACTACATGAACACCTTTTCCCTCCCTTCTGGTCCCCACCATAATTTGCCTGATGAACCATTTTGTACTCAAAACTTATCATGTTGTACTTAAGAGTTGAAGTGGTATTCAATAAGATATTCTTAGAAATGACTCAAACCTTCCTGACATCCTCAGTTTGGCTTTCATGAAGTCACCCAATTTAAAACAGATTCCTAAAGGGCATCTTCCTCTATAATTCTTGTCTTGAAAATACAAATACAGGATACAGTGTCTGAGAAATTATCTGGGCAATCTGAAGATAAAGATATACAAAATGAAAGAAAGAGAGTCCTGGAGCAGCCTCGCAAGTCCCTGAATTCTGTAGTGCTTATTAAGGAACTCACAAAGGTAATGTCATTCAATGGTCAACATATACTGGCTCCATTTCTACTTAAGAACATGCCTCTGGTGTCAATGGTTCACTGTGGCTCTTTGGATCTATGTGTCTTCCCCCAGGAGAACAGAAGAGTTCTTTTTTCTTTTTTTGTTAATAAAGTATTTTATTTTTAAAATTATATATATCTTTTATTTTAAAATTGTGGGGTACAGTTAAGGATTAAGTATATAAATATTCATTGTACAGTACCCTTGGGGGGGCAGGGAGGGGCAAGGAGGTGGGAGTAACAGTAGTCAGAAGAGTTCTTGTGAAACTGCCTAAGTTAGTGGTCCATAGGGGTCTGAGGCATTATTGGCTATATTTTACCAGTAAGTATTCTTTACTGAGTTGTGTTTCCTGGATTTTTTTTAGATATATTTTAACTGTCCAGTCGTTCTGGCTGTAAGAAATATCTCCCTTGCAATCCAGAAGGGGGAGTGCTTTGGATTGCTTGGATTCAATGGAGCTGGAAAAACAAGTACCTTCCAAATTTTGACTGGAGAGGAGACAGTTACCTCTGGAGATGTGTTCATTGATGGTTTTAGCATTATTAAAGATATCCTAAAGGTGAGATACTATTTCAGTCTAAAATGTGAGAAACATGACTCAAGTGTTCTGGTGACAGGTCGTTGACTAGGGATAATAGATGGGAATCATGGTAAGTACTGATATTGATGTTGTTGGTGCAGTCAGTGGACTCTGGAGACAGAAGCAAATCTTTGAAGAAAGATTACAGTATTAAGAGCAGAATCAACGGTCTTTAAAACCGTTGAAGTAAAAGGCAAGTTTTTCTAACATTACGTCTAACATATACCAGACAAGGTACTATAAGGATGTAAGGATGGCAAGACTAGGCAGAAAGAGAAGACGATCTGCAACTCATTTGTAACTGAGGCCTTGATCATGCTTACTGAGAGTTCTGAAGATGGATGGCCTTTCTGAGTGGTCCCAAATGGAAGCAAAATCACCAGCCTTTGTCTCTCTGCCTTAGCCAGTCATTGGCTGTACATGCCACTTTTGAAGAGCTTGTAGCATTGGGAAGAAGCTACGTGTGGGGAAATTTTCAAGAAGAAACGAAATTCAAATATGTCAAATGTTAAGAAATCTAAGTCAGGGTAACCTGGTGCTTGATATTTGGTGGCAGAAAATATGGCTTATGGGATGTTGGCAGATCTAATTTTAAATCTAGGAAATGGCAAGGTCTGAGTGAATTCATCACTTTTTCATGGTGCCAGAACCAATGGAATCTTGACTTATATTCACAAGTCCCACAGATTGTTTCCATGCTCACTTTTGTTTGTTTGTTTCTTATTGTAAGCATTTATAGCCTGTAGTATCCCCCAGTTCTCTCCCTGCTTTCTGTCTTTGTCCTGACTGAGAAACATAGAGTGCCTTGACCATTCTGTGATTCATTCAGCTGCATGCTTTCCTCTACATGCTCGGGCTCAAGCCAGGGCTTGGGAAATGCCAAGGAGCATGCCAAGGCACTGATAAAGTTATTTAAGTTGTTACCCCAAACTGATAATTCAGACATCTTAAACATGTAAAAGTAGCCCCATCCCTCAGTCAAAATTTTTTAATCCTCAAACAAAGTCCATAAACCAACCCCCTCTTTACAGCCATGCGTAGGTAGAAGATCTTCTTTCTTGCTGTCTATCCCAAGGACATCACAAACCCCTGTATGAAAGTTTTCTTAATAAATGCTTTGGATCGTTGTTTAGTGCTTTTTTTCTTTTGGAATCTCAGCTGGCCCCACTTCATGATGACTTGGGGCAGTCCCTTACAAGAACTCTCCAGACAGCACTTTTGGGATAACTCTGACCATTGGCTCTTCAGGATAGAACACAACTATAAATTTCCCTCAAAGCACTATTTTTGCTGGGTCCCATACATTTTTTGTATATTGTGTTTTTGTTTTCACTGGTCTCTAAGCATTTTCCAAATTCCTTATGATTTTTTTTCTTTGACCCATTGGTTGTTTAAGAGTATATTGTTCAGACATAAAGATGGGAGCAACAGACACTGAGACTCCAAAAGGAGAGGGGGAGAGAAGGAGAGGGTATAGAGTTGAAAAACTACTTATTGGGGTCTGTCCTTGCCGCACTTGCTTGCTGGCCTCGTGTGTGTACCTGCATGTGTGTCTTGCGCCTGCAAAAATGCTCTGCTTACCCCAGTCCTTTGGTAGATGAGACCAGTGTCCTGGGCCCTGGCTCCTTATCTCACTTGGGCCTATGTCAAAGATGTAAAATTTGGTGCAGATGCCTGCGCCTTAATGCTTCAAGGTGTAGACCTTTTAGCCGACTCTGTAGCCGTTACAATGGGGCCAAAGGGAAGAACAGTGATTATTGAACAGAAATGGAGAAGTCCCACAGTAAAAAAAAAAAGATGGTGTGACTGTTACAAAGTCAATTATCTTAAAGGATAAATATAAAAATGCTGAAGTTAAACTTTTTCAGGATGTTGCCAATAACACAAGTGAAGAAGCTGGAGAGAGCACCACCACTGCTACTGTACTGGCACACTCTAATGCCAAGGAAGGCTTGGAGAAAATTAGCAAATGTACTGATCCAGGGGAAATCAGGAGAGGTGTCATGTTAGCTGTTGACTAGCATTGCTGAATTTAAGAAGCTGTCCAAACCTGTGACAACCCCTAAAGAAATTGCTCAGGTTGCTACTATTTCTGCAAAGGGAAACAAAGAAATTAGCAACATCATTTCTGATGCAATGAAAAAGAGCAGAAGAAAAGGTATCATCACAGTCAAAGATGGATAGTGGCCCATGCCAGGGCAGTAATCCCAGCACTTTGGGAGGCTGAGGCAAGAGGATTGCCTGAGGCCCAGGGGTTCGAGACTAGCCTGGACAAGCTGGCAAGACCTTGTTTCTACAGTAAATCAAAAGAATTAGCTAGTCATGGTAGCCCATACCTGTATTTCCAGCTACTTGGGTGAAGTGGAAGGACATTCCAGCCTGGGCGACAGAGCAAGACTTTAACTAAAAAAAAAAAAGATGTAAAAACACTGAATAATGACTTCGAAATTAAGTTTGATCAAGGCTATATTTCTCCATACCTTATTGATACACTAAAAGGTCAGAAATGTGAATTCCAGGATGCCTATGTTCTATTGAGCTAAGAAAAACTTCTAGTGTTCAGTCCATTGTATCTGCTCTTGAAATTGTCAGTGTTCACCATAAGCCTTGGCCATAATCGCTGAAGATGTTGATGGAGAAGTTCTAAGTACACTTATTTTGAAATAGGTTAAAGGTTGGTCTTCAGGTTGTAGCAGTCAAAGCTTCAGGTTTTGGGGACAATGGAAATAACCAGTTTAAAGATATGGCTATTGCCACTGGTGGTGCAGTGTTTGGAGAAGTCCCTAAATCTTGAAGATGTTCAGCCTCATGATGTAGAAAAAGTTGGAGAGCTCATTGTGACCCAAATGATGCCTACGCTCTTGAAAGTAAAAAGTGACAAGGTTAAAATTGAAAAACGTATTCAAGGAATCATTGAGCAGTTAAATGCCACAACTAGTAAATATGAGAAGGAGAAACTGAACATCTGGGAAAACTCTCAGAGTGGGTGTGCAGAAGGTTGGTGGGACAAGTGATGTCGAAGGGAATGAGAAGTAAGGCAGTGCTACAAACACCCTAAATACTATAAGAGCAGCTGTGGAAGAAGACATTGTTGTAGGTCAGAGCTGTGTCCTGTTTAAGTACATTCCAGCCGTGGAGTCATTTAGCTCCAGCTAATGAAGATAAAAAAAAATTGGCAAAAAAAAGTGCTAAAAGAATATTCAAAATTCCTTCAATGACTATTGCCAAGAGTGTAGGTGTTGAAGGATCTTTGCTAGTTGAGAAAATTATGCAGTTTCTCAGAAGTTGGTGGTTATAGTATGACTGGAGGTTTTGTGAATGTGGTTTTGTGAATTCCTTTTGGGTCAAAGGAATCACTGACCCAACAAAATTTGTAAGACTGGCTTTATTGGATGCTGCTAGCATGGCCTCTTTGTTAACTATAGCAGAAGTTGTGGGCACAGAAATTCCCTAAGAGAAGGACCCTGGAATTGGAGGGAATGGGTGGGATAGGAAGTGAAATGGGTGGTGGCATGTTCTAACTCCTAAAATAGTGCTTTACCATCCTAAATGAACTGTGACAGGAAGCTCAGGACAGTGTCCTCCCCAATAACTTCAGAGACATCTGTTGAAAAAAAGACTGAAGAAAGGGCTAGGTGATTAAGAGTATTACTATAATCACCAGTTACTAGTTTCAGTTGGCAATATATAATGATTTACCTCTCTATCATTGCCCATGCCTACAGATACTTTATTTTGTATTTTTATAAAAAGACAATTGCACATTCCTGATATTGGGTGCAAGAGCCATGTACCAATGTACTGCTTTCAATTAAATCACTGAAGCATTTTTCCTACTATTCTGTCAAATCAGGATTTTAATGCTTGCCACCACCAAATGAGAAGTTCAGAAGCAGCCTTTCTATATGGAGTAAGAATAACTGTGTACAAAGTAGAGAAATATCCAATTATATGACAACTCTAATGTAATAAAGCTTGTTCAAAGTTTAAAAAAAAGTCGGGCTCGGTGGCTCAGCCTGTAATCCCGCGCTTTGGGAGGCTGAGGTGAGTGGATTG
>NW_007259450.1:65020-70694 GCF_000164805.1 Carlito syrichta
AAAAAAAAAGTTTAAAAAAATAAAAATAAACTACCTATTGGTTACTATTTGGGGGGCAAGTTCAATGGAAGCCCCAACCTCATCATTACACAATATACCCATTTTATGTGATAAGTGGCTTCTCTCTTCCTGCTCTCAAGATTCTATCGTTGGCTTTTGACAATTTGATAATAACATATCTTGATGCGTGTCTCTTTGAGTTCATTTTACTTGGAGTTCATTGAACTTCTTGGATATTTATATTCATCAAATGTGGAAAAGTTTCAACCAATATTTCTTTAATTTTTAAAAATCTTTTTTGAGTCAATGTCTCACCATGTTAGTAAGATTGGAGTGCAGTGGCCAGTCACAGCTCACCACAGCCTCGACCTCCCAGATTCAGGTGATTTCTTCTGCCTAAGCCTCCCAAGCAGCTGGGACTACGATGCTCACTACCATGTCCAGCTAATTTTTTTTTTGTAGAACAAAGTCTCGCTATGTTGATCTCAAATTCCTGAGCTCCAGCTATTCTCTCACCTCATTCTCCTAAAGTGCTGAGATTACAGGTGTGAGCCACTGCGCCCAGCCTATTTCTTCAGATAATTATCTCTATCGCTTTCTCTCTCTCCTCTCCTTCTTGAATACATACAATATGTATGTTGGTCTACTTGATGCTGTAACAAAGACCCTTAGGCTCTGTTTACTTTTCTTTAATCTTTTTTTTCTTTCTGTTCCTCAGATTCAATAATTGCATTTGTCCTATATTGAAGTTAACTAATTTTTTCTTCTAAATATTGAAACATGTCTTTCAAAATCTCTAGTGAATTTTTTAATTTTTGTTGTATTTTTCTGCTCTTTGTGGTTTCCTATTAAGTTTTATATCTCTTTGTTGATATTTTTCATGATGTATACATCATGTTCTTGACTTTTTGTACATCTTTCTTTAATTATTTTAGTGTCTTTAAGACAGTGTTTTAAAGTTTTTGTCAAAATATATCTGCCACCAGGTATTTTTCAGAAAGAATTCCCATTCTTTCTCTCTTTTTTTTCATTTGGATGGATCATACTTTCCTGTTTCTTTCTGGATAAGTTTTTGCTGAAAACTAGACATGTGACTCTAATAATGCAGTAGCTCTGGAAATTACATTCTCCTAGATTGGCTATTTTTGTTACTTTTTATTTATTGCTTTTGTTTTTTAGATTTTTGTAGACTGTCTCTCTGCTTAGAATCAACCTTAGGTGTGTACTTAAGTTCTTCTCAGGTCTTTTCTTTTCTGTCTTTTCCTGAGCATGTCTGATCACTTTCTACTTTTTACATTTTTTTTTCCAAAGAGATGAGATCTTGCCCTTATTATGATGTGCACAATCATAGCTCACTGAAGTTGGACTCCTGAGCACGAGTGATCCTCCCACATCAGCCTCTCCAGTAGCTAGGATTACAGGCACAAGACACCATGCCCAGCTGGAGTATCCTAATCTTTAATGCATGAATCCCAAAAGAAGAAAAAGAGAAAAATGAAGGAGAATAGAGAATTAGTCCTTGAAATCTCCTGGAAGTTATTTCAGCCATAGGGACAGGAGCTTAATGCATGCCAGAAGTTAAGAGGGCATGAATAGTCTGGGAACAGTGTAAATTAATTAGTTATTTATCTAAAAATACATTAATTTCAAATTGATAACTTTTTCTCTGGCTACCTAGCCTATGTACATCTAAGTTTAAAGCAATAGAAGGGTTTGACTAACTGCTGAAGCAGCAGTCATTGCAATATCCAGTTTGGTGGGATGGGAAAAGGCTTTGCTTCTGGTTCAGCCTTACTATGGAACAAGACATACACATGGCCACACAGATTAAACAGTGCAAAACATCCACCACGGCCATGCCCCATTGGAGTTCCTGATTAATGAGGAGAGCATCTCATATTATAACACTTCTCCAAATTGAATAGGCTCTACGATTTTATTCCTCATTTCTTTATCCCAATGTCACCCAATGTTATTAAGACTGGATTGCATAACCTATTATTCCAGTGTACTACAATAGATTCACCAGTTTTAATTGTGTAGTTCTTTGGGGGGAAAAATTGGAAAGACTCCCTGAAGCATGACCTGGACTGCTACAGGTCTGCTGTCTCATTCACGAATGTATAATGGGATCAATGACTTGGGTCTTTACTTAAGGCAATTTTTGTAATTAGGTAAGGTCAAGAATTGGCTACTGTCCTCAGTTTGATGCATTGCTGGAATATATGACTGCTCGGGAAATAATGATTATGTATGCCAGATTATGGGGAGTCTCTGAGCCCCAGATTAAGCCGTATGTGAACAAATGTTTGAATTCACTAGAACTGGAGTCTCATGCTGACAAGCTTATCAGCACCTACAGGTGAGTCATTTTGTTGCTGCTCTTTTTGTTAATGCTGCTAATGTTGAGGGGCTTCCTTTTGTTCCTGATGTTTGAAATGAATGTCCAGAGCTCCGCCTAAACCCCTCTGCCCACAGTTACCTAATTGTGAGACTAATGCCAGTGATAAGAGAAATCAATGTAGTTGCACATCTTCCCTTTGAGATATAAAACGCAAAATCTTAGTTTTATTTTAACTGTAGCCTCTGAACCTCAAAAGGAAGCATCTTTTCCTCGTGTTCCTATGGTTCTTTGTCTACCAAGTAAGGAGGAATATAGACCCTCTTGAATTATGATGTGGCTTATGTGCCTTGAAAGCCCTAACACCCTAAGGGCAATTAAATAAATGCTGCTGATAATGCCGCTAAGATCAGTTACATAAAATTCACTCCTTGGCCGAGCATGGTGGCACACACCTGTAATCCCAGCACTTGGGGAGGCCAAGATGGGTGGATTGCTTGAGTCCAACCTGAGAAATATAGCGAGACCTCATCTCTACAAAAACTTAAAAAAAAATTAGCTGGGCATGGTGGCACCTACCTGTAGTACCAGCTACTTGGGAGGCTGAGGGCAGAAGGATCACCTGAGCCCAGGAAGTCAAGGCTGCAGTGAGCTGTGATTATGCTACTACACTCCAGCCTGGGAAACAGAGTGAGACTCTAACCAAAAAGAAAAGTTATTTTTCTACATCTCAAATTAAAATGAATTGATTCGTAACTTGAGTCTGTAACCTTGTGAAAGTCATATCTAACTAGCATTGTGGATGTTCATGTTCAGTGTTTTCTGGGATTCTCAGCATTTGGGATACTTGTGCTAATTCTTTCCTGTGAATATCTGATATGTATATAGCTTCCTTGTCTCTTCATTTCTCTGTCCTTCTTTGCCCACGAAGTGGAGGAAACAAACGTAGGCTGAGCACTGCTATTGCCCTAATGGGAAAGCCCTCAGTCATCTTCCTAGATGAACCATCAACCGGCATGGACCCAGTAGTACGACGCCTGCTCTGGAACACAGTGACACAGGCACGTGAAAGTGGAAAAGTCATCGTTATAACCTCTCACAGGTGTGGCTCATGAGGAGGCTTGGTTAAGGGTTGGCAAGAACTTTAGTTTCTACAAGAGGGAATTATTTGGGGCCAGGAATATTGGACAGTAAACCTGCCTGAGCATGTGAGCACAATAGACATCAGGATTCATGCTAATTCTATTGAGTGAAATGAAAAAAAAATCCTCACTGAATTAAAAAGAAAAGTCAAAAATGGGGAGAAGACAAGACTTCAGGAAATGTACTGTTTGATTATCTTTCATTCGAAAAACTCCCACTTCCCAACTATGAGATTTGTGACTGGCAAATACAACTTCTTATTGAAAATAGTATCACAAAATTCCATCTCTGATTGAACTACACAATGCCCTCCAAAGGAGAACCTTTTAGTCTTACAGTGTTCTGCTCTCTTGTTTTTCAAGTATGGAGGAATGTGATGCCCTTTGTACTCGTCTAGCCATCATGGTGAAGGGAAGATTCATGTGCTTGGGTAGCCCTCAGCATCTGAAGAGCAAGTTTGGCAATGTTTATATCCTGAAGGTCAAGGTCAAGACTGAAGATAAATTACAGGATTTTAAATTTTACATTACAAGGACATTTCCAGGTAAATTACATTTGTTGGAAATGTGTTAAGTACTATTTGCTGTTTTCACCATCCATATGACTTATGTCTTCAATACAGTTTCCTTTGAGTTATGGGTATACATTGATTTTTCCACATGATTTTTTTTGCAATTTTGTTTTACTATATAAATCTCTTGTGCCCAATTATGCTAACACATTTCACAAAAATAACAGATTCTCACAAGCTCTTGCATCATCTAATAAGGCAGTTTTATATCTGTGTTGTCTATATAAATGATATGTCTAAAGTCATATTTTAGCATAATCTCAATTATTTTCAGAGTATTCATGCAAAGTTTTCAAAGTTTTTCACCCCTAAGCATACAACTTTATTCGTTTGCTTTCTCAGTTAGGACATGGTACTGAAAGGCAAACATGAATGAGTAAGTGTTTTTCTCTTTTCAAGAGTAGTTCTGTTTCTGAATGCTAAACTCAATAAGCACCTCTCTCACACGTACCAGAGACAGCAACTACTCATATTTCTGTTTCCTGCCTCTCTTTCCTACACATAAAGCAGAGGCATGGCAAAGTTGCAGTAAGTATGGTTCTTCATCTTAATTTCCATGCTGCTCCATTGTGTACGAGACTGGAGAGTTGGAAATGTATGTTCTAGGCAATGGAAAATAATATTGTTATTCTTTACACAATAGGAATGAAGCAAAATATAGAACTTAAAATAGGTGGCAGAGCGATGTGGAAAATCAGATGTATCAGAAAAATAATCACCTCAGGAAAATAATCGCCTCAGTGTTGGTCATAGTGATTATGATGTACCCATGATGCTTGCAGATGGATATATCCATTGAGAAGTGAAACATTTTCATATGCATTCATTTGGCAAATATTTTCTTATTCTGTTTAGCTCAATTTTGTTTATCTTTTCAAAAAACTATTGCAGTTTTATTGATATTTTATATTGGTTTTCTAATCTCTTTCATTTATTTCTGCTCTGATCCTTATATCCTTCCTTCTGCTAAATTTGGGGCTGAGTTTGTTATTGTTTTTCTAGCTTTGGGGGGTGTGGCATTAAGTTGTTTATTTAAGAGCTTTCTTCTTTTTGATATAGGCTTTTTTTGCTATAAACTTCCCCTTTAAAACTACCGTCACTGCATTCCAAAACTTGTGGTATGTTGTGTTCTATTTTCATTTGTCTCAAGATATTTTTCAACTTTTCTTTTAATTTCTTCATGTACTTCATATACATTTATTGTTCAACATCATGTCGTTTAATTTATAGTATTTGTACATTTCCTGAAACTCCCCATTATAGATTGCTAGTCTGATACCACTGTGTCAGAAAAGATAATAAGTATTATTTCAATCTTCTTGAATTTGTTAAGACTGGTTTTGTGGCCTTCTGAAGAATGTTCTATATGCACTTGAGAAGAATGTGTACTCTGCTAGTGTTAGGTAGAATGTGCTATATTTGCCTATTAGGTCCATTTTCTCTAATGTGTATGTTAAGTCCAATGTTTCCATGTTGATTTTCTGTCTGGACAATCTGTACATCATTGAAAGTGAAATACAGCTGGGCTCGGTGGCTCAGCCTGTAATCCCGTGCCTTTGGGAGGCTGAGGTGAGTGGATTGCCTGAGCCCACGGGTTCAAGACTCACCTGGGCAGCGAG
>NW_007259450.1:70766-81128 GCF_000164805.1 Carlito syrichta
GGCATGGCAGCACATGCCTGTAATTCCGGCTACTTGGAAGGCTGAGGTGGAAGGATCACCAGAGTCCAGCAGGTTGAGGCTGCGGTGGCTGGGAGTGGCCACTGCATTCCTGTCTGGGCAACAGAGTGAGACTCCAACTCACACACACAAAAAAAGTGAAATACAGAAGTCCCATATTATTATTATATTACAGTCTATCTTTCCTCTCAGATCTATTAATATCTGCCTTACATATTTAGTGCTCTATTGTCAGGTGCATATATATTTATAACTATCATATCCTCTTAATGAACTAACCCCTTTGTCCCAATATTGTCTTTTTTTTTTTACAGTTTTTTGCTTAAAGACTATTTTAGCTGATATAAGTTTAGACCCTCCTACTCTCTTCTGGTTTCCATTTGCTTGGAATATCATTTTCCATCCCTTCCATTTCAGTCTGTGTCCTCACAGGTAAAGTGAGTCTCTTATAGGCAACATATAGGTGGCTCCTATTTTTCTTTTAAATTTTTTTAGCTCTCATTTTGCAAGTATGAAGGAATGTGATGCCCTTTGTACGCAACTAGCCATCATGGTGCAGGGGAAGTTCATGTGCTTGAGTAGTCTTCAAGAACTGAAGAACAAGTTTGGCAATATTTACATCCTGAAGGCCAAAGTCAAAACTGAAGATAAATTATAAAAAGCAAACTCTCTGTCTTTTGATTGTAGAATTTAATCCAGTTATATTTCAGGTAATTAATGATAGGTAAAGACTTTCTATCACTATTTTAAATTTTTTCTGTTTTGTATATCTTTTTTTCTACTTCTCTTGCTATCTTCTTTGTGATTAAGTGATTTTCTCCAGTGGTATGTTTTGATTCCCTACTTTTTATCTTTTGTGCATCTACTATAAGTTCTTGCTTTTGGTTAGTATGAGGTTTACAAAATCATCTTATAGTTATATTAGGCTATCTTAAACTATTATAACTTTTATCATATTTTTAAAAGCTTTAAACTTTTTCTTCTTCTGCCCCCATTTTAAATTTTTTATGCCACAAAATACTTTCTTTTCTTTTGTGTAGATCTTAACAAATTATCATAGCTACTATTATTTTTTATTGCTTTGTCTTTTATCTTTTATACTAAAATTAGAAGTGATTTGCACACCATCATAATAGCATTAAAGCATTCTTCATTTGGCTGTGTAATTACTTTTACCAGTAATTTTTATACTTGCCTATGTTTTCGTGTTATTAATTAGTATTCTTTTCCTCAGCTAGAAGAACTCCCTTTAATATTTCTTATAAAACAGATCTGGTGGTGATAAACTCCCATAGTTTTTATCTGTCTAGGTAAGTCTTTCTCCCTCTTTCATTTTTGAAAAACATCTTTCTTGGTTTCAGTGTCTTGGTTGGCAGGTTTATTTTTCTTTGGTCCTTTTTTTTTTTTTGAGATGGAGTCCCATTCCATTGTCCAGGCTGGAGTGCAGTGGCACACTCACGGCCACCCCAGCGTCAACCTGCTGGACTCCGGCAATCCTTCCACCTCAGCCTTCCAAGTAGCTGAAACTACAGGCGCACGCTACCACACCCAGCTAATTTTTTATTTATTGTAGAGATGAGGTCTTGCCAAGTTGCCTGGGCTAATCTCAAACCCATGGGCTCCAGCAATCCACTTCCCTTAGCCTCCCAAAGTGCTGGGATTACAGGCTGTGCCACTGAGCCCGGCCTTCCTTCAGTACTTTTAATCATCCCACTCTCTCTTGACCTATAAGGTCCCTGTTGAAAAATATGCAAAGCTAGCATTATTGAATTCCCTTACGTGGTTTTTGCTTTTTTCTTCTTGCTACCTTCAGGATTCTTTTTGTCCTTGATTTTTGACAGTCTGATTATAATGTCTTGGTGTAGCATTGTTTGTATTAAATATGAATGAAGACAACATATTCTTGTATGTAGAAAACCCTGTCTCCATCCAAAAAACTTAGAACGGTTAAGTGAATTTAGTAAAGTTTCAGGATTTAAAATCATAAATTAGTAAAATCTAATGTTTAGTAGCAAAATAGGATGACTGCAGCTAACAATAATTTATTGTATATTTCAAAATAACTAAATCATAGAATTGAAATTTCTAACAAAAGAAATAATAAATGCTTGAAGTGATGGGTATCCCTGTTACCCTGATTTTTTCATTATACACTGTATACTTGTATAATCACATGTGCCCCATAAATATGTGCAACTATTATATAACCAAAAAAATTAAAAATATTTTAATCAGCAGTCTTTCAATAGAATAAAACTAGAAATAAATAATAGAGGGAACATTGGAAACTGTACAAATTCATGAAAATTAAACAACATACTCCTGAATATGTCGGGAGTTACATCAATGAGTCAATAAAGAAATCTTTTAAAATTTAAAATTGTTTGAGATGAATGAAAATAAAAACACAACATGAAAACATATGAGCTACAGTAAAATCAATTCTAAGAGGGATGTTCACAGCAGTAAGCACCCACATTTTAAAAGTAGAAAGATTTCCAACAAACAAACTAAAAATACATCTCGAGGATCTAGAAAAACAAGAACACACCAGAATCAAAATCAAAAAGTCAAAGAAAAAAAATAAAGATCATAGTGGAAGTAAATGAAATTGAAATTAAAAAAAATAAAAGATTAATTTTAAAAGTTGCTTTATTGAAAAGATAAGTCAACAAACCTTTAACTAGACAAAGAAAAAAAGAGAGAAGCTGCAAGTAAATAAAATCAGAGATAAAAAGGGTGACATTACAGCTGATACCACAGAACTACAAAGGATTATTAGAGATTATGATTAACAACCATATGCCAACAAATTGGATAAGCCTAAAAGAAATAGTTAAATTCATGAACAACCTTCCAAGATTGAACTGTGAATAAATAGAAAACCTGAACAGACTAATAATAAACAATGAGATTAAAGTAATAATAAAAGTCTCTCATCAAAGAAAAGCCCAGGACATGATGACTTCACTGCTAAATTTTACCAAATCTTTAAAGAACTAATGCAAAGTCTACTTAAACTATTCCAAGAAATTGAAGAAAAGAAATACTTCCAAACTCATTTTACAAGGCCAGCATTACCCTAATACCAAAGCCAGACAGGAACACAACAACAACAAAAAGAAAGCTACAGACCAGTGTTGAAGAGGCATTTCAATAAAATTTGACCCATCATGATAAAAAAAAAGTACTCTTAGCAAACTGGATATAGAAAGAACATACCTCAAAACAATAAAGGCCATATATGACAAACCCAAAGCTAACATCATACTGGATGGGAAAAAAATTGAAAGTCTTCTCTCTAAGATCTGGAATAAGACAAGGATGCTTAGTTTAACTACTTTTTTTTTTTAGCATTTTACTTGAAATCCTGGCCAGAGCTATTTAGCAAGAGAAGGAAATAAAGGAAATTCTAAGTAGAAAGAAATAAGTCAAATTATCTTTGTTCAAAGATGACATGATCCTATATTTAGAAAAATCTAGAGACTCCACAAAAAAAAGTTCGTAGACCAGTAAAGTTGCAGGATATAAAATAAACATATAAGAATAAGTAGCATTTCTATACACCAGTAGTGAACAAATTGAAAAAAAATCAAGAAAGCAATCTCATTTACAATGGCTACACAAGTAAATTGAATACCTAAGAATAAATTTAGTTAAATAAATGAAAAATCACTACAATGAAAAGTATAAAACGATAAAACATTGTAGTTAATTGAAGAAGACACAGGAAAATGGAAAAATATCCCATGTTTACAAATTGAGATAATTAATATTGTTGAAATATCCATATTACTCAAAGTAATCTACAGATACAATGCAGTATTTATACAAATACCAATTGACATTCTTCACAGAAATAAAACAAAAATCTAAAGTTAGTTCAAAACCACAAAAGACTTCAAATAGTGACAGCAATACTGACCAAAAAGAACAGTCGGAGGTATCACACTAGTTGGATTCAAAATATACTAAAAGCTATAGTATCAATAGCATGTATTACTGGCATAAAAACAGAGACATAGACCATGGAGAAGAATAAAGAACCCAGGAATCTATGCATTTATGACCAATTCATTTTCAACAAAGTCACCAAGAACATTCACAGGAGAAATGACATCCTTTTCAATAAATGGTGCTGGAAAACTGGGTATCCATATGCGAAAGAATGAAACTAGACTCCTGTCACTCACTATATACAAAAAAAAATGAATTAAAGACTTAAACATAAGACCTAAAACTAAACCTATTGGAAGAATGTTTTAGCGAAGCACTTAAGGTCATTGGTCTGAACAAAGATTTTGGGGGTAAGATCTCAAGTACAGGCATCAAAAGCAAAAATGGACAAATAGGATTACATCAAGCTAAAAAGCTTCTGCACAGAGAATGAAACAATTAAGAAAGTGAAGAGACACCCTGTAGAATGGGAAAAAAAATATTGCAAATATCCATCTGACAATGGATTGATAATTAGAATATATATAAGAAACTCAAACAACTCAATAGCAAAAAATAAATAACATCATTTAAAATGGGCAAATGATCTAAGTAGACATTTCACAAAAAATGACATATAAATGGGCAATGAGTATATGGAAAAAAGATAATCTTCACTAATAATCAAGAAAATGCTAATCCAAACCACAGTGACATATTATCTTACCTCAGGTAAAATGGTTGCTATCAAAAAGACAAAAAATAATAAATGCTGGCAAGGTTGCAGAGAAAGAAGAACACTAGGACCTTGGTGGAAATGTAAATTAGTACAGATACTATGAAAAACAGTACTGAGTGTCCTCAAAAAACTGAAAATAGATCTGCCATATGACCTAGCTATCCCACTACTGTGTATATATCCAAAAGAAAGGAAATCAGTGCTTGAAGAAACATCTGCATTCCCGTGTTTACTGAAGCACTATTCACGATAGCCAAAATACTGGATCTACTCAAGTGTCCATCAACAGATAAATGAATAAAGAAATTGTGATTCTGTGTACAATTAAACAATTCAGCCATAAAAAAAATTGACATCCTGACATTTGCAGCAACATGGATAAAACTGAAAGACATTATATTAAATGAAAGAGGCTAGGCACAGAAATACAAATATCTCATGTTCGTATTCATACATGGGAGATAAAAGTTTATTTCATGAAGGTGAAGAGTAGAATGATGGTTGCTAGAGTCTAGGTTGGGTAAGAGGGAGGGAAGGATGAAAAGATGTTGGTTAATGAGTACAAACATGCAGTTGGACAGAAGGAATAAATTCTGGCACTCAGTAGTGCAGTTGGGGAAAAATAGTTAACAGTAATTTACTGTATACTTCAAAAAACAAGAATAGAAGGTTTGCAATGTTCTCAACATACGAAAAAATAAAAATTTCAGATGCTAGATATGCTAATTACTCAGATTTTATTACTATACACCATATACAAGTATCAAAATATAACATATACCTCATAAATATGTATGGTTTCTTTATATTAATTTTAAAAATCAATAGTGCCTATATTCAATAATCACCTATTCAAAAAGAAAACCAATAAAACTATCCCATTTAAAAGAGCATGATTTTATTTTATTTTATTTTTTTAATTATAATATATATATTTTATATTAAAGTTGTGGGTTACAGTTAAGGGTTAGATATACAAATATGCATTGTGCATGTACCTTGTTGATGAGGTGTGCCCCCCTTTTCCCAGACAGATATTGACTACCATTAATCCCACCTCCCTTCCCCTCCCTGTCCCCAACCCCACAGTTTTCCGCCACTGACAATCCTTTTCTTATGGTATTAGGGTAGTTGTTCGAGGTTCACTTATGAGTGAGAACATGTGAGCTCAGAGCTTTGTTTCTGTGGGAGATCACTCAGTATTATAAACTCTAATTCCATTCAGTCTGCTGCGTAATTTATGATTTTGTTCTTTTTTATGGCTGTGTAGTATTCCATCGTGTATGTGTACTACATTTTTTTAATCCAGTCCTCTTTTGATGGACAGGATGGTTGCTTCCAGGTTCTTGCTTTTGTGAACAATGCTGCGATAAACATACATATGCAGGTATCTTCTTTATAGAGTGATTTTGAGTTCTTCAGGGTATATTCCCAGTAGGGGAATGGCGGGGTCATATGTGAGGTCAATATTTAGAGCTTTTAGGAATCGGCATACTGTTTTCCATAGAGGTTGCACTAGTTTGCACTCCCACCAACAGTGTGGAAGCGTTTGCTTTTCGCCAAACCCTCTGTAGCAACTGTTATTTTTTGAGTTATTGATAATTGCCATTCTGACTGTAGTTAAGTGGTATCTCAGTGTGGTTTTGATTTGCATCTCCCTGATGATTAGTGAGGCTGAACATTTCTTCATGTGTCTGTTGGCTGCTCAGATGTCTTCCTTTGAGAAGTATCTGTTCATATCTTTTGCCCATTTTATAATGGGGTTGCTTGTTTTTTTCTTTTCAGCACATTTGAGTTCCTTGTAGATCCAAGATGTTAAGCCTTTGTCAGACCTGGAGTTTGCAAATAGTTTTTCCCAGTCTGTAGGCTGTCTCCCTGCTCTCTTGATGGTTTCTTTGGCTTTGCAGAAGCTTGTCAGTTTAATGAGGTCCCACTTGTCTATCTTCTCTCTTATGACCTGTGGGTTTCGGGGTTTGTTCAGGAATTGGATGCCAGTTCCAAATTCCATGAGGGTATGTCCTTCATTTTCTAAGGTTCTTATGGTTTGAGGTTTTACATTTAGGTCTCTGATCCATTTAGAGTTAATTTTTGTGGATGGGTATAGATAGGGGTCCTGTTTCAATCTTCTGCATGTGGTCAGCCAGTTTTCCCAGCACCATTTACTGAATAGGTTCTCCTCTACCCAGTGGTAGGTGGTGGAGGCTTTGTCAAAGATGAGTTGGTTGAGAAATTGAGGTTTGCTTCTGGAATCTCAATTCTATTCCATTGGTCTACATGCCTGTTCCTGTACTAATACCAAGCTGTTTTGATTATAATAGCTTTATAGTAAAGTTTGAAGTCTGGTAATGTGATACTACCTGCTTTTTTTTTTTTTTTTTTGCTGAGGATTGTTCTGGCTATTCTTGGTCATTTGTGTTTCCATATGAATTCCTGTGTTGTTTTTTCTAGGTCTGAGAAGAATGCTGCTGGTAATTTGATGGGTATTGCATTAAATCTGTAGATTGTCTTAGGTAGGATGGACATCTTCACAATGTTGATTCTTCCAATCCATGAGCATGAGATATTTTTCCACTTGTTTATGTCATCTTTGATTTCTTTGAGCAGTGTTTTGTAGTTTTCATTGTAAAGGTCTTTCACATTTCTGTTTAGGAAGATGCCAAGGTATTTTTTTTGTGTGTGTGTGGTTATTGTGAATGGAATTGTGGTTTTTATTTGGGTTTCTGTTTGTTTATTATTGGTGTAAAGAAATGTGATTGTCTTTCGCACATTTATTTTATATCCTGAGACTTTGCCAAAGTCCTTTATCAGTGTAAGGAAGTTTTTGATAGATTCTCTTGGGTTTTCAAGGTACACAATCATGTCATCTGCAAAGAGAGATAACTTGACTTCTTCTTTTCCTATTTGGATACGCCTGACTGCCTTCTCTTCTCTGATTGCTCTAGCCAGGACTTTCAATACTATATTGAACAGGAGGGGTGAGAGTGGACATCCTTGTCTTGTTCCAGTTTTCAGGGGAAATGGTTCCAATTTTTGTCCATTTAGGAGTATGCTGGCTGTGGGTTTCTCATAGATGGCTTTTACTATTTTGAGGTATGTTCCCCATATGCCTAGATGTTCGAGGGTTTTTATCAAGAAGGGGTGCTGGATTTTATCAAAAGCTTTTTCTGCATCTAATGATATAATCATGTGGTTTTTGTTTTGACATCTGTTGATGTATTTAATTACATTTATGGTTTTACAAATGTTGAACCAACCTTGCATCCCAGTAATGCAGCCTACTTGGTCATGATGGATGATTTTTGAGATGTGTTGTTGAATCTGGTTCACTAGGATCTTGTTGAGAATTTTAGCATCTATCTTCATCAAAGATATTGACCTGTAGTTCTCTTTCTTTGTTGAGTCTTTACCTGGTTTGGGTATCAGTGTGTTGTTAGCTTCATAAAATGATTTGGGGAGAGTTCCATCTTTCTCAATCTCCTGGAATACCTTCAGTAGGATTGGTATCACCTCCTCTTTAAATGTCTTGTAGAATTCTGCTGGAAAGCCCTGTGGTCCGGGGTTTGTTTTTTTTTTTTTGTATGTAGTTTTCTTATTACCTAGTCAATTTCCTTGATTGTTATTGGTCTATTTAGTATCTCAATTTCTTCTTGTTTCAACCTAGGCAGGTTGTGTGATGACAGAATGCCTTCCATTTCCTTAAGGTTTTCACGTTTGTTTCCATACAAGTGTACCTAATAGTCTCTAATGATCTTTTGTATTTCTTCAGGATCAGATGTAACTTCATCTTTTGTGTTTCTGATTGTGTTTATTTGGGCTTTTTCTCTCTTTTTCTTGGTCAGTCTAGGTAGGGGACCATCAATATTGTTTATCCTTTCAAAGAACCAGCTTTTTGTTTTGTTGGGTCTTTTTTTTTTGGTATTATCTCTTTGTCTTCTATGTCTTGAATTTGGGCTTTTATCTTGATGATCTGGATTCTTCTGCTGACATTAGGGTTTTGGTGGTTTTGCTCTTCCAGCTTCCTTAGGTGACTTGTTAGGCTGTTAATTTGTGATCCTTCAATTTTCTTCATGTGTGTTTGTAGAGATATGAATTCCCCTCTTACTACAGTTTTCATGGCATCCCAGAGATTTTGGAAAGATATTTCTTCATTTTCATTTGTTTCCAGGTATCTTTTAATCTCTGTTTTGATTTCATCATTGACCCAGGAGTTGTTTAGCATCATTCTGTTTAGTGTACATATCTTTGTGTGTTTGGGGAGAACCTTTTTGGTGTTGATCTTTATTTTTTTTTTTATATTTATTCCCAGATGGGGCATGGAAAAATTTCGATCTTTTGAAATTTGTTTATGCTTGATTTATGGCAAAGTATGTGGTCAATCTTAGAGTACTTTCCATGCAGTGATGAGTAGAATGTATAATCTGTGGTTGTTGGATGGAGTGTTCCATAGGTATCAATTAAGTCCATTTGTTCTAGAGTCACATTGAGATTCTGGATCTCATTGCTGATTTTTTGTCCTGATGATCTATCTAGGGTTGTGAGTGAGGTATTAAAGTCCCCAGCTATGACAGTGTTAGAGTCAATATCTTTTTTCAGTTTACCTAGAAGCTGCTTTATGAAAGTTGGCACGCCTGTGTTGGGTGCATATATGTTTTGGATGGATATTTCTTGTTGATGGATTGAACCTTTTATCATTATGTAGTGGTCTTCTGTATCTTTTTAAATTTTTGATAGCTTAAAGGGTATTTTGTCTGATATTAAGATCATGACTCCTCCTTTCTTTTGTGCTCCGTTCACCTGAAATTTTGTTTCCCATCCTCTTACTTTGTTTGTGAGTGTCCCTTCTAGTGAGATGAGTCTCTTGGAGGCAATATATTGTTGTCTGGTGATATTTTATCCATTTTGCCATTCTATGTCTTTTCAGTGGTGCATTTAGTCCATTCACATTCAGGCTAATTATTGAAATGTGAGAGTTGATGCCTATCATAAGGTTCTTATAGAGTTTTTGTTTTTGTTCCTGTTTGTTGTCTTTCTTTTGGTCTTGGGGTTGGTTCATGTGTGTTTTTAATCTTCTTGCTGTACCCTTGTGCACAATGTTGTTGTTCTTTTTTCCTTTTCTTTTGTGTTTAATATTTTCTTAAGTGTTTCTTGTAGAGGTGGTCTGGTGGCAGTGCAAGTTCTTCAGGATTGAATATCTGGGAAATATTTAAATTCTCCCTCACTGATGAAGTTTAGCTTGGCTGGGTAGCTTATTCTTGGTTGAAATTGTTTATCTTTTAGAACTTTGAAGATAGGGCTCCAAGCTCTCCTAGCCTGCAGGGTTTCTGTAGATAAATCTGCTGCTATTCTAATTGGTCTTCCCTTGTAGGTAGTCTTACCTTTTTCTCTTGGTGCCTTTGGGATTTTTTTCTTTTATGCCTACTTCGTTAAGGTGAATTATTATGTGTCTGGGAGTTGGTCTTCTCTTTTTTTGTCTTGTAGGGGTTCTCTAAATCTTTTGTGTTTGAATTTTCACATCACTGATGAGATGAGGGAAGTTTCCTTGAATAATTCCATGGAATGTTTGTTCCAGGGTAGTCTCTGTCTCTTTCTGCCTCAGGAAGTCCAATTACTCTTAGGTTCGGTCTCTTGAAGTAATTGCTTATCTCTTGAAGGTTTTGTTCTGCTTTTTA
>NW_007259450.1:81148-93767 GCF_000164805.1 Carlito syrichta
AGTGTCTGACCTCCCAGGGGTCTGTGAGAGACCCATATTCTTCTTTTGGTTTTTCTTCATTTGTGTAGATTTTTCTCTCCCCCTTTTCCTCCCCTGCTTTAATTCTATTTTTCAGGGAAGGTGGGATGGCTTTTACTTCTTTTTGTTCAATCTGTTCTTCCTTTTGACAGTCCTCTGGTTTTGTTCACTTTTAAGGCAGGACTGTGGGTTGGGGGCTGTACTTTTTGCAGTTTTGAGTTTTAATTGAGGGGGAAGCTGTGTTTCAGAATCTATATACAGATCTCAGTATCCACCAACAGGTGTATGGACACACTGGAACCCACTTCCCACTGTCTTACAATCTGTCCATGCAGTGGGTTTTAGGTTTGCTCCCTGGAACAAATTGAGGTAAGATAAAGGAAAATAATGGAAGAAGGGGGGGGGGTCAAGAGGGAGTTGGAGAGAGAGAAGAGTATGAGGGAAAACAGACATGCATACCAACTAACGAATGAAAAGAGACACAAGGCCAGAAAAGAGTAAAACACAAACAAACAAAATTCCCTAAAGCATACCGGTAATCACACAAAGATAGTCCAATAAAATCATGCCTTTTGATGTTTTTTTCCCCAACACAAACAGGTAGTTTAAATCAAAAAGCAAACAAAAGTGAACAAAACAAATAGTCAAAACAATAAAAATCAAAATAAGGAATGAGACTAGCTCTGGAGTCTTTCCTGAGTATCTAAAGTCTCTTCAGCTCTGATCTCTAACCCCTCCCCTTTGCTCTCATTATAGGCAGATTGGGTCAGTTCCCTTGGCTTGCTGCCTTGCTGTCTTGCTGCCTGAGGACTGAGTTGTTTATGTCTGGTTCAGCATAGGGGAGAGGTTTCTGTCTCCTGTTTTGGCTGGTTACCTTAGAAACAAGGTGGAGACTGATTGGAGATGGGTGGGGCAATGCGCATCTCTTCCTGGAAAATGGCTACAGTGGGTGGCTCCTCTTTTGCAGATCCTTTCTCTCCACTCTTCCCTTCTCTCCACCCTTCTTTCCACCCATTCGGTCCATATATGATCCACTATGACGGGTGATTGTATGTGTCTGGCATCAGGAACTGGCAACCAGCAATATGGCCTGAGTGGAGGACAGAGCCAAGAATTTCTAGGCCGAGCTAAGAGCCACAGTGTCAGCAGCTGGTAGAAAACAGCAGCAGTCCCCTACGGAGGCCCATAGTGGGATGTAGGCTGTTTGCTGCGTGGGACTGGCTATAGCAGCCATCCCCCATCTAGGCGGCAGCTGCAGGGGCTTGTGGAACTGCCCCCAGGAGTCACTCTTATTGGAGATCGTCACAGTTCAGCTTGTCTCGTCACCATCTTGCTTGTGAGCTCGACCAAGAGCATGATTTTAAAAAATACTTGGGAATAAATTTAACCATAGAGGAGAAATACCTATATACTAAAAACTACAAAATATTGATGAAAGTAATTGAAGAAGATACAAATAAATGAAATTGCATCCTATGTTCATATATTGGAAGAAATAATATTGTTTGAATGTCCATGTTACCCAATTTGATCTAAAGATTCAATGTAATCCTTGTAAAATTCCAATGATATTTTTCACAGAAATAGAAAAAAAAATCTAACATTTTTATGGGTATGGAATCACAAAAGGCCTCAAATAGTCAAAGAAATCTTGAGTACAAATAACAAAACCAGAGGCATTTCCACTATTCTACTTCAAAATATACCTCTAAACGACAATAATCAAAAACAGCATGATATTGGCATAAAAAACAGACACATTGATCAGTGAAACAGAATAGAGAACCCAGAAATATTTCCACATATTTACATCATCAACAAAGTTGCCAAGAACACATAATGGTGAAGAGACAGTCTCTTAAATAATGCTGTTAGGAAAACTGGATATCTGCATTCTGAATATATAATAGACACTTATTTCACAATAAACAAAAATTAACTCAGAATAAAGACTTAAAAGTGAGACTGAACCTGTAAAAGAAACTAAAAACAGTGGAAAAGCTCTATGATGTTGGTCTCAGCATATGTATATATATATGTGTATATATATATATATCCAAAAGCATAAGCTGCATAAGCAAAAATTGACAAAGAGGTTATATAAAACTAAAGACTTCTGCTCAGCAAGGAAACACTCAATATAGTGAAGAGAAATCTATAGAATTGAAGAAAATATTTGTAAACAATACATCTGATATAGGGTTAGCATTCAAAATATAAAAGGAATTCAGCTCAATAGCAAGAAAACAACCCAATTAAAATATGGGCAAAGAATCTAAACAGACTTTTCTTAAAAAAAAAAAAAAAGATGTACAAATAAACAACAGGCATATTCATATGATTTGCACACTGTAAAAATGGGAATATGTGTGTTTTTCTTTGCTGTTGAGTTATATATTCCGGATATTTGTCCCTTGTCGAATGAATAGTTTGCAAATAATCATCTAATCATCAGGAAATTAAAAATTAAAACCATGATGAGGTATTATCTCACACAACTTAGAATAGCTATAATCAAAAAGACTAAATATAGCAAGTATTGAAGAGGATGTGGACAAATGGGAATTCTTATACACTGTAATTTGGAATGTAAATTAATATTGTCATTATGGAAATAGTATAAAAGTTCTTCAAAAAATTAAGAATAGAACTGCTATGTAATTCAGCAATCCCACTCTTGGACATATATTCAAAGAAAATAAAATCTGGGGTAACCCTTTCAGGCCCTCTCCCACTATGGGAGCTTTTCTGTCCTCAATAAATCCTGCTTTTTCACTTTCAAAAAAAAAAAAAGAAAGAAAAGAAAATCAGTATGTTCAAGAAATACCTACACTCCTATGTTAATCACAGCATTATTTAAAATAGCCATGGTATGAATTAACCTAAGTGTCCACCAATAAATAAATGGATAAAATGTCATATATTAATAAATGGTTCTGGGAAAACTAGATACCCATATGCAAAAGACTAAAACCCGATCCCTATGTGTCACCATATACAAAGGACCACTCAGAATGGATTAAAGATCTAAATATAATGCCCCAAATTTTGAATCTACCAGAAGAAAACATAAGATAAATTGGACATTGGTCTGGGCAAAGACTTTTTGGGTAAGACCTCAAAAGCAAGGACAACAAAAACAGATAAATGAAATTATATCAATTTAAACTCTTCTACACAACAAAGAAAATAATCAACAGAGTGTAAAGACAACCTGTAGAATAAGAGAAAATATTTGCAAACTATTCATTCGACAAGGGACAAATATCCGGAATATATAACTCAACAGCAAAGAAAAACACACATATTCCCATTTTTAAAGTGTGCAAATCATATGAATAGATAATTTTCAAAAGAAGACGTAAAAACAGTTAAAAACATTTGAAAAAATGCTCAATATCACTAATCATCAGGAAAATGCCCATCAAGTTACAATAAGATATCATCTCACTCCAGATAAAATGGACTTTACCCAAAAGACAGGCAATAATGAATATTGGTGAAGGTGTAGAGAAAGGGAAACACTAGTACACCGTCAGTGGGAATGTAAATTACTACAGCCATTATGGAAAACAATATGAATCATACTCAAGAAACTAAAAATAGAACTACCATACAATCCAGTAATTCCACTACTGGGTATTTATCCAAAGAAATAGAAATCAGTATGTCAAAAGGATACCTGCACCCCCATGTTTGTTGCAGTCCTATTCACAATAGTCAAAATATGGAATCAAACTCAATGTCCTTCAGTAGATGAAAGGATAAAGAAAATGTAGCCAGACTCGGTGACTCAGCCTGTAATCCCACGCCTTTGGGAGGCTGAGGTGAGTGGATTGCCTGAGCCCGCAGGTTTGAGACCCGTCTGGGCAGCGAGACCTCATCTCTACAATAAATCAAAAAAATCAGCCGGGCATGGTAGTGCATGCCTGTAATTCCAGCTACTTGGAAGGCTGAGGCAGAAGGATCACTGGAACCCAGCAGGTCGAGGCTGCGGTGGCCGAGAGTGGCCACTGCACTCCAGTCTGGGCGACAGAGTAAGATTCCAACTAAAAAAAAAAACAAAACCAAAAAAACCCCAAACAAACAAAAAAAAGAAAGTGTGGTATATCTACACAGTGAAATACTATTCAGTCATAAGAAGATGACATCATAAGAAGATGACATCCTATCAATTGCAGCCACATGGATGGGACTGGAGGTCTTTATGTTAAGTGAAATAAGCCAGGCACAGAAAGGTAAATATTACATGTTCTCACTTAGGTGTGGACATATAAAATGTTGATCTCATGGAGTTAGAGAGTAGAATGATGGTTACCAAAGCCTGGGAAGGATGCTGGGGGACGGAGGGAGAACATGAAGAAAGGTTGGTTAATAGATACAAATATACATTTAGAAAGAATAAGTTCTGGTGTTTGATAGCACAATACGGTGATAATAGTTAATAACTCATTGTATATTTTATAATAGCAAAAAGAGAAGATTTGAAATGTTTCCAACACAAAGAAAAGATAAATGCTTGAGGTTATGGAGATCCTATATACTCTGATTTGGTCATTACACATTGTGTGCATATGTCAAAATATCACATTTACCCCACAAATATGTACAATTATTATGCATCAATTTTAAAAAAGAAAATGTGGTATATATGCACAATGGAATATTATTCAGCCTTTAAAAAGAAGGAAATTATGTCATTTGTGAAAGCATGGATTAACCTGGAGGACATTACAGTAAGAGAAATAAACCAGGTACAGAAAGACAAATATCACATGATCTCACATATATGTGGAATCTATAAAGGTTAAACTCGTAGTAGGGGCTGGCAGAGTGGGAAGATGTTGGCCAATAGATACAAAATTTCAGTTAGACAGGAGGAATAAATTCAGCAAATCTGTTGTACAACATGACTATGGTAAAAGACAATGTATTGTATCCTTGAAAATTGCTAAGAGAGTAGATTTTAAGTGTTCTCATCACAGAAAATGGATAAGTTTGTGAGTTAGTATCTGTGTTCATTAGCCTCAGTTTAGCCCTTCTGCAACGTATACATATTTCAGAACAGCATGTTATATACAATAAATATATATAATTATTATTTGTTAATTAAGTAACTCCCTGCCCAAAAGGAAATGCCCACAATAGCAATGAAGTTATTTGTTATTTTTATGGGGTACAGAGGTTGGAAAGTTGCATATGAGAAGGATTTAGTTACTATTTCTTAACCTTGATGGGATGTTTTCATCAGTATTTGCTTCAAAAATTCATTAACTTTTATGTTTAAAATGTTTCACAATAGAAGAGCTTTACATGGTCATGAAGACAATACACACATCAAGATTAATATTAAGGAAATTCACAAACCATTACAAACATATTTTTTCTTTAAACATTAAAAAATCTAAGTTAATTCTATTTGTAGAAATCTGCAAATGTGTATTGATAAATATACATACATGTGTTAATTCTAAATTAGAAATGGCTACCACCCTCTTCCTTCTCATTCTATAGTGACTTTTTACCTGTTTAAGAAAGAAGATTACATGACCTGATTTTGGTGATTTTTATGTGATTTCCTCTTTCACAGGGCATGAAGATTACATAATCAAAGAATAGTGAAGAGGCCTTGTCTTGTCCTCCTCTCCACCAAACACACTGTGCATGTATATACAACTAGAAGGAAAACCTTCCCAGTTCGTATTCATATTCTCAGACAATGCACAGTGTACTAGTCTTGTGGTAATTTTAGAAGACTCGGATTTTTTACATTGAATAAGTGAACTGACAAGCTTTTGTGCCCTTAACAATCGCTGTGAACTCCACATAATAATAACCCTATTCCAAGAGGAATAAACCTGTTGAAAGCATTAATCTTATCATGTACACCAAAGAGAGTGGGTTATTAGGTCCTATCCCCTTTTGTAGTTACCCCATCTATTCACCCCTCCATTATAATTAAGTAGAGGTAGCAATATTTTGGCAATTTCTAATGAAATCTGTAAAATTATTCACCAGTTCTATTTTCCTTTCTTAGGTAATGTCTTAAAGCATGAGAATCAAGGAATCCTTAACTACTACATTCCCATCAAGGACAATAGCTGGGGAAAGGTGATGGCAGAAACTTTGTCCTTCTAACATTACATGTTAAGAGAGCACTAGGGATGGGAAGTGTTTGGGATTCAGGCAGGTGGAATGGGAGCCTGGCATTGTGGGATGAATAGTGCCATTAGGTTACTTTTCAAACACCCTAGAGGTTAATTGCTTCTTTATTTCTGCCCCTAAATACCACTGTTAGTTCATATGTATCAGGAGAATGGGGATAGAGAACTGCTTCTTCCTGCTTTCTGAATTATCTGTTTCTTCTACTATACCCTTTGTCCTCTGTGCCTTTTTTCCACCAATACATACTTGACAGCAATTGGGAGAAGTGGAAGAGAGGCTTATCTGGATTGGAGGCCAAAGGGGAGATTGCATTAGTAACTGCATTTTGTTGTTGTTGTGTTATTAAAGATGTTCGGCATTTTGGAGCAAGCTAAAGAACAATTCGATTTAGAAGACTATTCCATCAGTCAGGTCACACTGGAACAAGTCTTCCTGACCTTTGGTAACGCAGAGAAAACAGCAAGTTATTATGAAGAAAACCTGCCCTGAGATTCAAGTGCATCCTGTGACCTTTATGTCCTTCATAGACTACACCTGGATGCACAGCAAGGCATTCCTGTGTGTTTGTGTATCCTTCTGTAAAGATATTTATGTAATAAAGATTTCCTTAAAGGAGAAAATCTGTCACCTTCTTTGCAGATTTAGATGAATGGCCTGTGTATCCAGCATGAACAAATCTAAAGACATTTGGTGAAATTCCTATTTTCTTTTATAGAGATATGAAAGAACAGTGCCTATCAAGGTAAAGACAAGGACCAGTCCCTGAGTATTCTCAATGTTTGAACAGAAACATCCAGAAATAATGGTACTGTCACATGCGATATTCCAAAGGACAAGATCTTTATGTTTCAGCAGTTGGTTTATGAATAAGAAGAGCATAAGGCCTGAAGCAAGTCAGCTTTCCCATGGATATGCACACACTAATTTTATTCCCCAAAATATTCTATTTAAATCAACATCAGTTTTGCAGGGGTGAGTTGGGTTATTATTTCCACAATCCAATATAAAGTTCTTGTGCTTCAACTGTAAGAGAATCTTGGCATCAAGAACATTTGAAGTCCATGACCAGAAAAATGTTTCTTTAAAAACAGAGTGTTTTTCTTCCTACTCTTGTTTCACCTCTGAGAAAAAAAGGAGGAGGAATAATGGGAGAGAGGGAGACAGAGATATTTCCTTCTGGTTCTTGTCAGGGAAAATGGAGTCCCAGTAAGCAACATAAGAGGTTTAATCACCTCTCCAGGATTCATGGGCAGATGAGCTGACAATTAGAAGGGTCCTTGTGGAATTGCAAGATGAAGAGAGTCCATGAAGCTTTTCTATTTTGGAGTGGCTTGTTAAATGTTTTCAGATCCTTAGTTTTATATCTACCAGAGACTCACTGTTCCATTTTTTTAGATAAAAAGGGAATTTGAGTTTGTCTCTATAAAATGTATGGAAGCATAAACAGTATCCTATTAAAATAAATTGAATATATAGATCTTTCTCCGGCTTCTTGGCTTGTGAACCTGAATGCATAACAACAGAAGGTTTTGACTAATAGCTAAAGCAACACTCATTACAGTCTCCAGTTTGGTGGGATGGGAAAAGGGTTTGCTTCTTATACAATCTTTGGGACAAGATGTACATCTATGGCACAAGGTGTACATGTCGCTGTGCTGGTTGAACAGTGCAAAAACATACATGGCCACCATGCTCCTTGGAGTTCTTCATTAACGGGGGGAGCATTTGTATCCTAATACTCCTCTAAATTGAGTGGGCACTGGAATTTCACTCCTAACTTCTCTATCCTAAAGATTATAAAAACAGAATTAGGAAAATTACTATCCCAATGTACTGTAATAGATTCAACAACCATAATTTGTAGAGAATTCCAAGAACCCCCAAATTTTGTGACTAGACAATAAGCACAAAGAAAATGCAAAAGTTGAGTTTTCTCTGAAATCAACTGCTAATACCATCACTTTCATGAAAGATGAGGCTTTGAATACATCAGAGTAAAGGACCTTAACCTAATATTAGCACTTGAAGCCAGGACTTCAAAATGGACTTAGTGGTTCCTAGCTTGTATATCCTCTGCATCAGCAGAACACAACACAAATATTCTCAGAAGGAAAGCATCCCCAGTTTAGGGTGTCAAGATTCTGTGAAATTAAGCTCAAAAATTGTAAGCTCATGATTAAAAATTAAAAGATGGCCATTGCTTTACTGGAGTCTGGTGTGACCATGTGCTCTTTGAGCTAAGGCCCCCACCTCTCTCTCTCTCTCTCCCCGCCTCTCTAATTTACTTTCTAAATAAACTATATTTTCTAATCTAAAAAAAATTAAAAGACACAAAAATGCAGGTCACCATAATAATATAATATTCTGCATAAAACACAAAAATAGACTCCAAAGAACTTCAGGTACTTCAGTAATATCAAATATCTTTGTCTGAAAAAGATAGGTAAATTTTTAAAGTGAGCAGTTAGAGTCTAATGGGGGGCAGTTATGTGTTCCTAAAGGTGGCTAAGGTTTGGGTGCCAGAGTTAGCCCTTAATTGACAGTATCAAAAGGGTGTCTCACCTGATAGGAATTTAGAATGGACTTATTGCAGGGTGAGTTTAGGACTGCTGAAGCAGCTAGAATTTGAGGAGCAGGGTGCTGGTAAAAGAGAAAACTGAGCCCCAAAATTTGAGTGGGTATTTTCTACAAATCATAAACTGACTTGTGCCATATACAAATAGATGTTGTGAGACCTTTCGGAGGCAGCACGGTTGAGAGTCAAACATAGATACCAGAGTTCACACAGTGCAAAGAATGTTGGGATTCTTACTGAGTCACAGTAGAGGTACCTTACTGAGCACCCCTGACATATAGTTTTGACTCCAGAAAAGTCATGCCTTAGAAGTAAAGATTATGTCCTAAGAAAAAACACAGATAGACCTTCCCTAATAAAGAAAAAAATACAAGCCTGAGAAGATCAAAGAGCACATGCAAGATATGTGAAAATGAAGATAAAGAAGTTCACTTCCTAACTCATTTTGTCTATAATAGAAAATACATGAATGAGAGAATGAAAAAAAAAGCTACAAGCCAATATCACTAACATAAATGCAAATAATCAAAACAAATTAGTAGAAAATTAAGTCCAGCAATATACATGACCAATTTGAGTTTATAACAGGAATAAAAGTTTTATTTATGATCTGAATCAATCAATATAATTTACCACATTCTTACAACAAAGGGGAAAAAAATCTGGTCGCCTAAATAAATGAAAAAAGAGTATCTGACCAATTGGACATCCATTCATAATTTTTAAAAATAATCATAGCATATTAGAACTAGGTGTGAACTTTCTTAACCTGATAAAGTGTAATTATAGAATCTAGCAAGCATCATAGATAATATAGAAAGTTTTACCAAACCAAGAATGGCTATTAAGGCCCCGTCCTTTCAGCATTGTATTAGAGGTTCTAGCCAGTGCAAAAATGAAGCTTTCTGGCTCCATCTAAAATTCAGCCCACAGACCTGGCTCAGTGGCTCAGCCTGTAATCCCAGCACTTTGGGAGACTGAGGAGAGTGGATTGCCTTAGCCCACTGGTTTGAGACCAGCCTGGGCAACTTGGCGAGATCTCATCTCTACAATAAATCAAAAATTAGCCAGGCATGGTAGCACGTGCCTGTAGTTCCGTCTACTTGGAAGGTTGAGGTGGAAGGATCACCTGAGCCCAGCAGGTCAACACTGGTGTCGCTGTGACTGTGCTACTTCACTCCAGCCTGGGTAACAGAGTGAAACTCCAGCTCAAAAGAAAATAAAATTCGACCCACTATGCAGAACATTAAATGCTGTGCCCTATTAACAATTTGCAGTTGTTAGAATTAATAGCTACAAGACTCCATTTTATTTGCCCACACTGAGTGTAGGCCATTTCAAAAGTGAGCCATGCTGTACTTTCAGTGTTGAGTATTGCACATGCGGCCTCCATTAAGCCTATAATTTGAGTAAATTAGTAAATAAGGTTGTCTCAGGGTCTAATGGGGGGCAGTCATGTGTTCCTAAAGGTGGCTAAGATTTGGGTGCCAGAGTTAGCCCTTAATTGACAGTATCGTTTCATTTCACAATGGAACTTTCTAAAGTGTATCTTATCTAATAGAAATTTAGAATGGACTCATTGCAGGGTGAGATGTCAGATTAAAAGTCATGACTTATTTTTAAGCTAGTCTGTCTTCCTTAGAGCCTAATATTTGCCATTCAGCATTAGGAGGAAATCTTCAGCTCCAAAATCCCAGAAGCCTTGAGTATTGCTGGAGTTTTGTCACCAAAAGTTCCTATCAATTAGACATTGGGTAAGATTTTGTTTACTGCTACCTGAACTGATTTCTTCATATATATATATATTTCTTTATATATATGTATATAATATAAAGAAATCTTTATATATATTATTTTAAAAATGTGGGGTACAGTTAAGGGTTAGGTGTACAAATATTCATTGTGCAGGTACCCTTGTTGATGAGGTGTGCCTCCCTTTCCCCAGACATTGATTACTGTTAATACCACCTCCCTTCCCCTCCCTGCCCCCCCCATAGTTTCCCACCACTGTCAATCCTTTTCTTATAACATTACGGTAGTTGTTCAAAGTCCACTTATGAGTGAGAACATGTGATACTCAGATCTTCATTTCTGTGAGAGACCACTCAGTATTATAAACTCTAATTCCATCCAGGTTGCTGTGAAATTCATGATTTTGTTCTTTTTTATGGCTGCGTAATATTCCATTGTGTATATGTACCACATTTTTGTAATCAAGTCCTCTTTTGATGGGCAGCATGGTTGGTTCCATGATTTTGCTATTGTGAACAATGTTGTGATAAACAGTATGTGTGCAGGTATCTTTTTTATAGCGTGATTTGAGTTCTTCATGAACTGATTTCTAGTCTTCTTATTCTAGGAACCCTGCTCAAATTTGGGACCCCTGTCTGGTGTTTTTGTATAAAGTGATACTAAAGTTTCCAGTGTGCAATGTGTGAAATCCAAAATCAAAAAAGGTCAATCACCATCTTAGTAATTGTATCTGCAGGGTCATCCATTTATGGTTTGCTTTGTTTTGTTTTGAGATGGAGGTCTCACTCTGCCACCCAGGCTAGAGTACAGTGGCACTATCATGGTTCACTCACACTCAAACTCCCCAACAGTTTGTCTTCTGTAGACTGTGGTATATCTTTGGGTTATAATCCAGAAAGCCTACAAGCTAATAACTTGGTGGTAGGGTCTTGAATTTTTCCCTCATTAGGCTCACTGATGATTGGAGGAAAGCAATTTTATACAAGCAGATTTTTTCCTGGAGGCTACTATTATTACTTTTATCAAAATGTCTGCATGACTACCAACAGTTCATACTGTTACTTTATCCAATGCAATGATGTTCTTTCAGCTTTTTTCCCCCCAAAAAGCTAAACAGCATTAAGAGAATGAAAAGACAAGCCATAGAGTGGGAACATATTTGAAATACATGTATCTGACAAAGTCTTGAGTTCAGAATATATATATATTCTACAAGTACATATATACAAAATCAATGAAGAAAAAAGTCAACCTAATAGAAAAAATGAATATGACTTAAACCAGCACATCACAAAAGAAGAATTTTAAATGGTCCATAACCCATGTAAGCAAATGTCCAATATCACTGGTCATTCATGAAATACAAAATAAAAACCACAATAAGATGCCATTACAAAACCACCAAAAAAAGGCTTTTTAAAATGTGCTATCAGTTGTCAAGATGTAGTGGATCTGGAACTTTCATTTATTGCTGATGGGAATAAAAAATTGGTACAACTACTTGGGGAATTTGTTATGCAGAGTCTACCAAATGTTTATGGTGCACATACCCTAGGACTCAGCAATTTCATGCACAGAAGAATGAGAAGTATATTTGGACCAGAAAACATATAGAGAATATGTAAATCAGCATTATTTATAACCCTAGACTGTAAATAATACCTCCATCCACTGTATAATGAAAATAAATTGTGTTGAGGTGGGGTGAGATTGGCAGTTGAGGGAAACTGTCAAGGGAAGGGTGGGGCACACCTCATCAACAAGGGTACCTGCATAATGAACATTTGTATAACTAACCCTGAATTGAACCCCACATATTTAATATAAAATAAATAAATAAAATAGGAATAAAAACAGAAGAAAATAAAAATATTGTATATTTGCTTATAGAGTTACTGTTTCCAATTTTCTTCATTCATTTGTGCAGATCTATATTTTTTATCTGGTGTTATTTTTCTTCCTCCTGAAGGACTTTTAAACTGTTATTGTAGTGCAAGTCTTTTTGGTAATAAATTATTTTAGTTTTTGTATGTCTGAAATTGATCCTTATTTCACCTTTTTTTTTTTTTTTGAGTTGGAGTCTCACTCTGTCACCCAGACTGGAGTGCA
>NW_007259450.1:93787-122398 GCF_000164805.1 Carlito syrichta
AGTCTGGGCGACCAAGTGAGACTCCAACTCAATAAATAAATAAATAAATAAATAAATAAATAAATAAATAAATAAATAAATAAATAAATATTTATAAAATATATTTGATCAGCCCTTTTCAAATATTGTATGAACTTCAATAGTGATTATACTTTCCTATGCAGTGAAGTTCTACAAGGAGACATAGTCTTAAATACTAAGAAAATAAACAATTTTGAATAAATTAACATCTAGAGAATGTTACCATACTTTTTTTTTTTTTTTTTTTGAGTTGGAGTCTTACTCGGTCACCCAGACTGGAGTGCAGTGGCCGCTTCCGGCCACCGCGGCCTCAACCTGCTGGACTCTGGTGATCCATCTGCCTCAGCCTTCCAAGTAGCCGGAATTACAGGCATGTGCTGCCATGCCCAGCTGATTTTTTGATTTATTGTAGAGATGAGGTCTCGCTGCCCAGGCGGGTCTCAAACCCACGGGCTCAGGCAATCCACTCACCTCAGCCTCCCAAAGGCGTGGGATTACAGGCTGAGCCACCGAGCCCGGCTATTTCACCTTTTTTAAAAGAACTTTTTGCTGGGTATAGAAAACTAATAAAGATAGTTGGTTTTTTTTTTTTTTTGGTCAAAAGATGTTTCACTTGAACATGACAGACGTTGTTCCATAGTCTTTTCACTCGCACTGTCTCCAAAAATAAACCTATTATTATCTTTGAAAAAAGTTTAAAATAAAGATAAATAAATTAAAATATTTATACCCCAAAAGTCTATACAGGAAGCAATGAAAATAAATAAACTCCTCCTAAACACAAACCTCAAATGCATCTTAAAATATATATTAAATGAAAGAGAAATTCAGCAAAGAATATATTCTACATGATTCCATTTACTTATGATTCAAAAACAGGAAGTAACAAAATATACTACATAGGAATCCAAACTTAGGTGATAAAGCTATAAAAAATGGCAGGGAAATGCTTATCATGATTCAAACCACTGGTATTTTTAAGGGGTTCAGTAATTCATTCATGTTTTACACACCATTTGCATGTAATTTTAATATTTGAAAATAAAAGGGTTAGAGATATTTAAAGTAATAATGGAGACCTTATGTATTCCTTATAAGAGAAAACTACATGTTGGAAACATAAACTACCACAAATAGCCAAAACAATCCTTAGCAAAAGAAACAAAGCAGGGGGTATCACACTTCCAGACTTCAAACTTTACTATAAGGCTACAATAATCAAAACAGCCTGGTATTGGTACAAGAACAGGCATATAGACCAACGAAACAGGATAGAGATTCCAGAAGCAAAGCCTCAATTCCTCAACCAACTCATCTTTGACAAAGCCTGCAACAACAACTACTGGGGAGAAGAGAACCTATTCAGTAAATGATGCTGGGAAAACTGGCTGACCACATGCAGAAGATTGAAACAGGACCCCTACCTATCACCATATACAAAAATTAACTCTAAATGGATCAAAGACCTAAACATAAAACCTCAAACTATAAGAACCTTAGAAAGGGCAGGAGACACCCTTATGGAAGTTGGAACTGGGAACCAATTCCTTTCAGAACCCTAAAGACCAATACCTTAAGAAATCAGACAAGTGGGACCTCATCAAATTAACGAGCTTCTGCAAAGCAAAAGAAGCCATCAAGAGAGCAGGGAGACAGCCCACAGAATGGGAAAAAATATTTGCCAACTGTATATCTGACAAAGGTCTAATATCTAGAATCTACAAGGAACTCAAATGCGCTGAAAAGAAAAAAAACCAGCCCCTTTAAAAAGTGAGCAAAAGACATGAATAGACACTTCTCAAAAGAAGATATACGGGCAGCCAACAGACAAAAATGCTCAGCCTCACTCATCGCCAGAGAAATGCAAATCAAAACCACATTGAGATACCACCTAACCCCAGTAAAAATGGCCATGATTAATAAAACAAACAACAACAGATGCTTGCTAGGATGTGGAGAAAAAAAAATGCTTCTACACTGCTGGTGGGAATGCAGACTAGTGCAAACTCTTTGGAAGACAGTGTGGCGATTTCTGAAAGAACCAGAAATTGACCTTCCATATGACCCAACAATTCCCCTATTGGGAATATGCCTGGAGGAACTCAAATTATTCTATGAAAAAGATACCTGCACAGGTATGTTTGTTGCAGCTCTATTCACAATAGTAAAAACATGGAGCCAACCATGTTGCCCATCGAAGCTGGATTGGATTAAAAAAATGTGGTACATATATACGATGGAATATTATGCAGCTGTAAAGAAGAACAAATTTATGGACTTTGCAGCAACTTGGATGGATTTGGAGTCGATCATACTCAGTGATTTATCACAGAAACAAATAACTGAGTTCCATATGTTCTCACTCATAAGGTGAACTTGAACAATTATAATGCTATAAGAAAGCGATTGGCAGTAGTAGAAAACTGTCAGGGAAGTGGGGGTGGGACTGGCAGTTGAGGGAAACTGCTAAGGGAGAGAGGGGCATACCTCATCAAGAGGGGTACCTGCATGATCAATGTTTATATACCTAACCCTGAATTGCACCCCACATCTTTATAATAAATAAATATATTTTTTAAAAAAAGAAAACCACATGTTATTAACACATAGATTATTTCCAGTTTTAACATCAATCAATTGTATTTGAAATAATCTTCAAATATGCAAAAATTGTGGTGATGCTATTGGTTAGGAATGGCTACCATATATATCTCTGCCATAATTCCAGAAGATGTAACATCTCATTCTTTCAATGGATGCCTACCTACTATTAAAAGAATGAGAACACAGTCTAAATCAGTGTTTTATGTAGGTATATGTAAATTTATATACACACATATGCAGTTACACAGACATGTGAACACATACACTTCATTTTCTTATCAATGTCAAAATTAACATTAAAGCTAGATTAAACATTTAAATTTTACAAAACACCTATTTAGAATTGTGTATAAAAACCAAAATAAAGATTAATAATTATTTCCTTTGTACAGAGTTTTGCATGACAACCATTTTGTATCCAAGAACATAATGCCAAAAATGAAACGTTTTAAGAGAGTATATTTTCTTCTGGTTTCCGTTCTTACAAGTAAAGGGCTTGGATGTTGTCACTTCTGTCCTCACTACAAGATAAAGCCTAACCAAACTGAAAACCCACAACTTTCTTAGATCCAGCAGAAGATTGAGGTCACAGGCAGGGCGTGGTGGCTCATGCCTATAATCCCAGCACTTTGGGAGGCCAAAGTGAGAGAATTGCCTGAACCCACGTGTTCGAGACCAGCCTGAGCAACTTCGTGAGACCTCATCTCTATAATAAATAAAAAAAAATTAGCCAGGCATGGTGGCACGTGCCTGTAGTTCCAGCTACTTGAAGGGCTGAGATGGAAGGATCACCTGAGCACAAGTTGAGGCTGAGGTGGCCATGAGCATGCCACTGCACTCCAGCCTGGGTGGCAGAGTGAGACTCCGACTAAAGGAAAAAAGAAAATTGAGGCCACAGAGTAAATGACTGCTCTCAAATTAAAGAGAGAAGTGAATACAGAGAACCACAGTTTACTAAAGCAGAATTCAAGAAAAGAAGCTCACTGCTGGAGGCAGTGCTGGAATGGGAAAACTTTAACTGTACTTGGGGGGAATCCCCAAAAAGACAGGAATTTATTTAATAAAAATTGTGTATTCTTACATGTTTAAACTTCAGTCACCCGCAAAGTATCATTCATTTGATGCTATACGGTTTTTGACCTCATTAATTTTGATGCTTCTTTGAGCTCATCAAATTTGATGCTTTTTAGTGCCTCTGCGGTGTTTTGTTTCACCTCTTCTACAATGGCAAAATGTCTCCCTTGGAGGACTTTTTTCATGTGGGTGAACAAACAAAAAAGTTACCTGGGGTGAGAGCAGGTGAATAGGAAGGGTGGGGCATGGGGGTCATGTCTTTTTTGGTCAAAAACTGCTGAATATTCAGTGTGATGTGGACAGGTGCATTGTCATGGTGGAGGACCCAGTCACCTGTTTGCCACACACACACACACACAAAAACACTGAAACCAAATGCAGCCTCTCACAACAACCCTATCTGGTACACTGATGCTAATGAGTTCCTAGAACGTTTACCTGGCCGGGTAAAAGATAATTCTTGTTTCTTTTGGGTTCCATTTGAATCTACTCCAAGTCAATCGCCTATAGCCCTATAGCTGTGAAAGCTGCAGACGCCAGGATGAAGTTACTCTTGTCAGACCCAAATAAAATAGGGCTGGAAAGGCATGAAGTAGGGGGGCTCATGTTTACATGTCTGAAATAAAAATTGTTTCCAAGGATGTTCTGAAAATCCCACATGAAATCCCTTCATGTCTTCATGCATCTCTTGCTTTTCATGGCTTACATTTCACACATATGCACATGTTTCTATAACAAGATTTATCTCTAGACATTCTTTAGGACTGCAGCATTTCAGATAAGATGTTCTCAAAAAAAAAAAAAAGACAAAACAAAAAAACACTTGTCCAATAATGGTATCTCCATCAGTGAACTGATGACAACTCTGGCTTTAGCCTCTGGAACCAATGAACTCTGTTTCCAAACAGCTTACATAAACCTCTCCCTTTTTGCCAATAAAAGCTTCTTCTTGGCCTTTCCTCGCCAGATGCACCTGTTGCTTGACATAGTGCATTGTCGGTTATAATCCTCTTTGCTTACTCCCAAGTAAATTTATTAAATTTGGAAATACTTTTCTCTAATGCCTTTTTTTTTAAGTTGGAGTCTCACTCTGTCACCCAGCCTGGAGTGCAGTGGCCGCTCCCAGCCACTGCAGCCTCGACCTGCTAGGCTCCTGCGATCCTTCCGCCTCAGCCTTCCAAGTAGCTGGAACTACAGGCGTGCGCTACCACGCCCAGCTAATTTTTGATTTTATTGTAGAGATGAGGTCTCACCAAGTTGCCCAGGTGGGTCTGAAACCCGCGGGCTCAGGCAATTCACTCACCACAGCCTCCCAAAGAGCTGGGATTACAGGCTGAGCCACCGAGCTCGGCTTCTAATGTCTTTTTTTAAAGGTTGATATAGCCCAAACTTAAATCATTCTGATTTCCCTGAAACACTAGTTCTAATCATAAATAAATTCAAGACATAAACTTTATAACCTTTCAGCATAATTCAGTAAAATTCAACGAATAAGTTATAGACAATTTAAAGAGCTTTACTTGCCTTAAAAAAATTTAATGTGTAACAGCCAATCACAGAAAAGGTGAAAATACCTCTTTATGCTTTATAAACTATGCTGTTTAACTGTTGTGAGTGGGGCTTCTTATCAGTAAAAATATCCAGTTTATAAACTTTTTTTGTATAAACAATAAACTTTTTAAAGTTTTCTAACTTGATCTGATTTTAGTTTGAACAATGCAGGCTGCCCGCCCGTGGTCGGTGCCCGCATCCGCAGTCATGCCCCGGGCTGCCCTGCCCCGGCTCCATCTGCCACTGAGGGGGCCTTGCCGCCGCCACCTCCGCGCACTGTCCTTCATTCACCTGGGTGCAGTTTCAAGGCAGCTATTACATTTTTCTTCAAGAAGCCATCAAAGTAGAAAGCATAGAGGATGTCAGAAATCAGTGTACTGACCATGGAGCAGACATGATAAGCATACATAATGAGGAAGAAAATGCTTTTGTACTGAATAATTTTAAAAAGCAGTGGAAAGGCCCAGATAATATCCTACTAGGCATGTTTTATGACACAGATGATGAAAGTTTCAAGTGGGTTGATAATTCAAATATGACATTTGATAAGCGGACAGACCATGAAGATGGTGAGGATCTAGTTGACAACTGTGCTTTTTTGCACACCAAGACAGGTGAATGGAAAACAAGGAGATTGTGAAGTTTCTTCTGTGGGAGGAATGCTGTGTAAAGCAGTTATTCTATATGATAGGAAATATTTATCAGATAACCACATTTTAATATCGGCTTTGGTGATTGCTAGCACAGTAATTTTGATGGTTTGGGGAACAATCATTTGGTTCCTGTACAAGAGAAACTCTGATTCTGGTTTAACCACCATTTTTACAACTGCACCCCAATCACCTTAAAATGAAGACTGTGTTTGGTAGTTGCAGAAGAAAATGAACATGCTGTCCAGTTTGACTGAGTTTTAGGTAATCTCAGACTAAGACATCAAATATCTTAACAGTGATTCCTGGGAAAGACTTTAATATAAAATGTGTTATTGAAAATTATAGCTTTTATGGTATTCCTTATTCCAGTAGCATTTTCATATAGTCCTTAATTGTGCCAAAAATTAATCTTTAGGTTCATTATAAAAATTAGGTTTAGAAAAAAATCTTAGATCTATTTTAGTGGTTTTAACCATCTCGTCAAATGCAAAACCTTTCATTTGTCTGCTTGTTTTACTTCTACTCTTCTCTTTGATTTAGTTGAACCAGTTTAGTTTATAACTTTATAATGAATGCAAAATTGGGAATAAGCTTGATTTTTAAATATATTCTCTACTTTTAAAGATCCTTGATAATGGTTACTTTGGCAGATAATAATTTCTCTGGAATTTGCGTCTTCCTTTATGATTCAGATGAAGAAAATTTTACAGCTTTTAACACCCCTCCCCCCCCAAAAAACAATGCTAAAGTTATTCATGATGGCATTTAAGAGTTTATGCTAAAAAGATGACTCTGGGTGAGACTTAGTCACACTGATAGTCTTAGGGTGGGGGCTGGCCATGCCAGAAAGACAAACCATGTGATCAGGACTCTGAAGCAAAGGGCATCAGCCCAAGCTCCAAGAAGGAGGAGGAGAGGGTAGAAGAAGCAGAAGACTGTGCTCAAACATATGGGCAATGATTTAATCATTCATTCCTGTATGATAAACTACAATAAAAATTCTGGATACTAAAGCTCAGGTGAGCTCCCTGAGTTGGCAGTACTCTGTCTGCACGTTGTCACACATTGATGCTGGAGGGACACGGCAGCTTTGTCTTTGAAATCTCTCAGTCCCAGATTCTTCTCTATGCCTCTCTTCCTTTGGCTGGTTCTGATTTGCATACTTTTAAGCTATAACAAACTGTAATTGTAAGTTTAGTACTTTCTCTGAGTCCTGTAAGTTATTTTTAGCAATTATTGACCATGAGAGAATCCTGAATTTGTAGTTTTTTTCTTCTTTTATTTTTCTTATCCTAAGTGTAATTTTCTGGAAGTTACTTAGTTCAATCTGCCCGGGATCACAGGCTAGCAATTTCAGAACATGCCCAATTTTCTCCCACACTAACCAAGATTAAAGAGATAGAGAAGTAATTTATTAAACTATTATTTGCATATAGTCTCTTGTCCAAAGAAAATTACACGATTAAGTTCCTGATTCCTAGGCAAAAGTGTTTCTTAGCCCTCTTTGGAATATATGCGCTTAAGATAACGTCCTATTTAATTTATTTAGTGATCACTGTATATTTCCTACACTCTATCAGTCTCATTGTTCTTCACAACCTCCCATCTCAGATCTTCATAGGTAAGCAAGATAGAATTTAAAGTGTTGTACTTTTGAAAAACCACTAAAATAATGCATTTCTCTCTCTCTCTCTCTCTCTCTCTCTCTCACACACACACACACACACACACACACACACACACACGGGAGGGAGAGAGAGGTCGGTCATAATTTAAGTTTTAAACTCATAAAGTGATATATGTGGGTACCAGGAGTTTATTCACCAAATCTTGAAACCCTGAAATGAGAAGGCAGTTCTTTTTGGGTAAAATAAATAAATAAAACAAAATAAGCACATAAACTACTATCTAATAAACACATACTATTGAAATGTGTACTATATTGCGGATGACATATTATGAGCAAGGCAACTCTAATATTAATAGCTCAGATGTTCACTGAGCTATTATATGAAGATAGCTTCAAGGTCACTGAAGTTCTAACATTACACCACTGGAGATTAGCAGAATTTTGGATGATAGAAATCAGTATCCTTTTAGCTCTCAAGTAATAAACAATGACTATTGACAATTGTTATTAAGTTATTTATCTAACGGATTTAGGGGTATCTATAGATGTAATTGCATGGTTTTTCTCATTTGTGATGTACCATATGAATAGGTATTCTTACATTAAAGTGTTTTGCATTCCTTAGTAATCCTGTTCTGGGCAAAAATAGTTGAGTTGTGGTGCTTTTTAGATTATTTTCTCACACTATATCACTTATGGCATAGATTAAGAGCTTTGGGCTGTGTCTCTCAGTTCCTTTCTGTATTCTGCTCCATGCTGCTGGGATTGGGAAACTGAAAATTTTATTTTCCAGATGCCCTTGCTAACTATCTTGTTAGGCTCTTCTCATAGAAAGCACTGCCAGTAGATTGCAAAGTGGGAAGAACAAAGAAGAAACATCCTTTCTGCCTCCTAGGTCCTTTCTTCTAGCCCCTGTATTCTGGAAGCCACACATCTCTGATAGCTGCTTTCTGCAGTTAATATTTCTGATTACTTCAACTTTTTTATCCCTCCCCAACAGTTGTGTAAACAATACCCTGTATTAATTGATTCTGTTTGAGATAACTAAAGCAACTTCACTCTTCCTGACTGGACACTATAAACTTTTTGGAGTGAACCAGCTTGGAGTTGAACCAGGCTTTGCCATTTTTATTAGTTGTACTATCCTGAACAATTGATTCAACCTCTCAGATCTGTCGCTTCTTCAAATGTAAAATGATGAGGCAGAAATGAGATCATATTAGAATAGATATTTTTGCTTAAGTGCTTGATAAATGTTAGTTCTTATTACTAATGTAACAATAAAATAGTTACTATCAAGTCTATGTCAATGTTGATATTAATAAGTATATCATAAATTAATAATGACTCGTATTGAATCAATATTAATGTCAAGCTCTGCAGGCAAAGACCACTAGTAACATAGTTGTAGTCAAAGTTGGGTTTATTGACTGACTCCTTGCAGCAAGAAAAACTGCACACCATCGGGAAATTTGGGGGCATGTTAGCAATAAAATATTAGAAAGGACTTATAGAATGTGGGTCTGTGTTAGATGACTATAGAGTGGGGCTTTGCTCTGAATAGGATGCTGTCACAAAGTTAGGGTAACTCTATGATCGGGTACCATAATTTTATCTCACATGTGGATGAAAACAGGGCCAAAACTGTAATTGGTAAGGAACTGGCACACATTCATATTTTGCCAGAAAAGGGAGGTGGCTTGGGCAATGTTATCATTTTTGTTATGCTTGGACATAATTATGGAGGGTTTGTTTTGTTTAGTTTTGTGTCTGGCTGTATCATGATCAGAGCAGCTTCGTGTGATTTGGGTGTTTTGTTAAATCTTATTCAACAGAAAAACTCAAAGGCCTAGCTGCGAGTCCAGGGGAGTTCATAGCAACACTGTGGCCTAGCAGATAGTGCCAGGTCAGTTCCTGGTTGTCAAGGGCCGCTTTTCTCTTTTCAGACAAGAGAAGCTGTCTGATTTCTTCCCCTATTTGACCAGAGAGCACACCGGCCACATGGATCTTCCAGTAGGCTCACATTCTGAACAATCCCGAGGTTAACAGGGCCCGATGCAGGTGCCTCTGGAAATTCCCTCCTTAACCCCCAATGCAGCGGTTCCCAATCTTTTTGGCAACAGGGACCAGCTTCGTGAAAGACAATTTTTCCACGGATTGGAAGGGGGGATCAAAAGGCATTAGATTCTCATAAGAAACATACAACCAGCCGGGGTCGGTGGCTCAGCCTATAATCCCGCGCCTTTAAGAGGCTGAGGTGAGTGGATTGCCTGAGCCCACGGGTTCGAGTCCCGCCTGGGCAGCGAGACCTCATCTCTACAATAAATCAAAAAATCAACCGGGCCTGGTAGCACATGCCTGTAATTCCAGCTACTTGGAAGGCTGAGGCGGAAGGATCGCCGGAGCCCAGCAGGCGAGGCTGCGGTGGCTGGGAGCGGCCACTGCACTCCAGTCTGGGTGACAGAGTGAGACTCCAACTCAAAAAAAAAAAAAAAAAGAAACATACAACCTAGATCCTCTCATGCGCAGTTCACAATAGGGTTGTTCTACGAGAATTTAATGCTATTGCTGCTCTGACAGAATACGGAACTCCACACGCCCACCACTCTCCTCCTGCTGTGAACCCAGTACCTAACAGGCCTACCAGTACTGATCTGTGGCCCCGGGATTGGGGACCACTGCCCAAATAGGTCCAAATACTTACTCAACTTTCTCTTCCCATCTAGCTGCTGGGCCCGCTATGAGGAGCCGACGAAAGACGCAAGACGGAGAAGTATGGGGTAGTCGAGAGGGTCCAGAGATGAAGAACCAGGCGGAACACTCAAAAGGGCGTCCAGGTTGCGGAGGAGGGACTTTAGGGGGCTAAGGGCGGTGCCTGTGGGAGGAGGCGGGTGGAACCCCGGTCTCTCTGATGAAGTCATGGGCAAGGGTTCCTGAGCGCTGAGGGCATGGAAGGAAGAGGTGGCGCATGCTAGGTGGGAGAGCCCGTGAGTGCACAGAGGCTCGAGTAAGAGAATAGAACGGGCTTGGGGTGGGGCTCGTGCTCACGGGCGTATGCGCGGGACAGGGACTGAGGAAGGCACACCGGCACCCCCAGCCCGGCGCCATAGGATTCCCTTGAGAACCGTCCCCACCCCCCGACTCCCGCACATGTGCTCCCCCAGGCTCACCACGCTCCCGCCCGGGTCCGCGCCTCTGGTGGGTCCGCGCGAGGCTGAGGCCACAGACCTGCCAGCGGGCGACTGTGCAGCGGGCGTTGGGGAGGGCGTTGGGAGGAGGTGCGCCCCCTCCAGGGTGGACGCGCGCCCCTCGGCAGCAGAGGTGATGGTGGTTTCGGGACCTGCGCAGTGAGTGCCCAGGACCTGGCTCTTCCTCCTGCCCGAGACCCCCTCCTCTGGCCCCTGCCCTCTCAAGACCCAGGAGGCCGCGCGGAGCCGAAAGTGCGCCCCTTCAAACACAGACACACGCCTAGCACAGGTGACATGAGGTGTCAGGTTCAACAAAACAAAACAAACAGTGAGAAACTTTCGGTTTGAATTATATTTTAATTTTGGTTGCAGTTTAGTGATTAAAACCGAAGGTTTTGGAAGCTCAGTCAACATTGGTTCTAGTCCTGTAACTCAACAGGTTACAGTTGAGTTAACCTCTCTGTGTCTTGTCTATAATGTGGGCATAGCTCTCGTCTCCATCTCAAAAGGGTTTAACGTTAAATGAGATTAAACATAACAGGATAAAATGATCTGTTAGTGACAGACCTCCTAAAACTGTGTGTATTGGGAGATGGGAGGATTAGGACTCTCAACTTTAAGGAATTTTATTAGCATGGTTTAGTTTGGATCAGCTTTTGAGAAGGAAGCAAATAAGGAAAAGGAAGAAGAAACCTTTATTTTAGTAGGAAAACAAAAGTTACAGTTTTTTCCCCATAACTTGGTACTTTTCAGTAAAAGGGCTGGGGTGAAATTCTAGAGGGTATAAATCTCGCCTTCATGATTCAGGTGTGTGAGAAATGTTACATGTTTTCTTGTTCAGAAACCCTGCTTAATTCTAGTTTGGGAACTTATTTGGTTGGCTCCTGAGTAAGTAAAAATTAACTTGGATTGAAAAATCTGCTCTGCCATTCATTAGGAGTAAAAGACAGATAAGGTCAGTTTCAAACTAAACAGGAAATAATATTTCTCCCCAAGGAAACACCGCAACTATAAAGAGTCTTTGAGAAGCTATCTTAAGCCCTGAGAAATTTTGTTCGGTGAAATCATATACTATCAAAACTCTTGCTTGGATTTATATCAGTAAGAATGAAACATCCCTCCCTTATCTGGAGGCTGTAAATCACTTACACAGAATCAACTTGGATTTCCACCCCAGATGCAGAGTCAGGTAAAGGGTCTCTGGACACGACATTTCACATCTATAGTAACTGATGGTTTCCAAGTAAACAGAGCTGTAAATTCTGAGGCCATATTTGATGTTCACCCCTTTACACACAGCCCTGCTCTGCTTTGAGCTTATCAAAACATCGCTCTAATTAAATTTCACCTAAACTCCACCTTTCCCCCAAATCCTACAATAACTCTTTTCACTATTAGGGGAGACCTCCATAATCCCTCTGGTGTTCTCCCTCATTGCAATGGGCCAGTAATCTAGATTTTGCCTGACTTCAGTTCCTGTGGTCACCTGTTTCTGATGGTTTTAGGATAAAGGAGCAAGGATGCTGTCTTGCTTTCAATTTGAGTTGTTATAGCAAAGTCCCATAGACTAAGTGGCTCATAAACAACAAATTTATTACTCGTGGTTGAGGACACTGGAAGTCTGAGATTAGGGCCCCACCATGGTTGGGTTCTGGTTAGGGCCCTCTTCTGGGTTGCAGACTGTGGACTTCTGGTTTTCTCACATGGCAAAAGAATGAGAGGGTGCTAATAAGAGCACGAGTCTCACTCATGAGAGCTCTACCCTCATGTCCTAGTCACCTCTCAAAGGCCCTACTTCCTAATACCATCACCTTGAGGAATAGGATGTCAATACATGAAATGTGGGGAGACACTAATATTCAATCCATAACAAAATTTTGACAAAAAAGCCAAACTCTGTAAAATATTTTAAAGAAGTTTATTCTCTTTAGTTTGTGTTTTTTTAAGATTATTTATTTTTATTTTAGAATTGTAGGGTATAAGTGATGGTTTGCAACATAAGAAGGCTGCATGCAGGTGAAGTTTGGGCTTCTAGCTTCCTCTTGGTAATGGACCAAGTATCCATTGTGTTGTCATGGGCCCCTTCCCTCTTCTCGTACTCCCTACCCTAGTCCTGCCCCATGACTGCTGATCCCACCCTTGTGTTAATGTGACTAGTATTCAGGGCCCACTTATGAGTGAGAACATGAAGTATATATATATCATTCACTTTGTATGATTGTCTCCAACTGCTCCAAGTTGCTGTGAAGGTCATGATTTTGTTCTTCTTTATGGCTGCGTTAATGTTACATCGCGTATATGTACCACATTTTCTTTATCCAGTCCATTTTCCATGGGTAGCTGGTTTGGTTCTGTGTTTTTGCTATTGTGAATAGTGCGGCAATAAACATATGTGCAGTTGTCTTTTTTGTAGAGTGATTTATGTTCTTCTGGGTACATTCCTAGGAGGGATTGCTGGATCATATAGAAGCTCAATTTTTAGTTCTTTGAGAAGTTGCCACACTGGTTTTCATAGAGATTGGATTAGTTTACATTCCCACCAACAGCATAGAAGCATCTCCTTTTTTCCACAGCTGTGCCAGTGATTGTTATTGTTGGCCTGGCTTTTTTTTTTTTTACTTTTTAATGATAGCCCTCCTTACTAGTGTTAGGTGATACCTCGTAGTTTTGGTTTACGTTTCTCTGATAATTAGTGAGACTGAGCATTTTTTCATGTGTCTATTGGCTGCTTGTCTGTCCTCCTTTGAGAAGTGTCTGTTCATGTACTTTGCCCACTTTTAATGGGGTTATCTTTTTTCCTTTCAGTTCATTTGTGGTCCTTGTAGATCCTGGATGTTAAGTTTTTGTCAGAGGCATAGCTTGCAAATATTTTTTTCCCATTCAGTGAGTTGTTTCTTTACTTTCTTGATAGTTTATTTGGCTTTGCAAAAGCTTTTCAGTTTGATAAGGTACCATTGGTCTGTCTTATCCCTTTTTGCATTTGCTTTTGGGACTTGGTCATGAGTTAATTGCCTACTCTGACATCCAGAAGGGCATTCCCTACATTTTCTTCTAGGATTCTTATAGTTTGAGATTTTACATTTAAGTCCTTGATCCATTTTGAGTTGATTTTTGTATATGGTGATAGCCTGGGATCCAATTTCATTCTTCTGTATGTGATTAACCAGTTTGGTCAGCACCATTTGATAAATATGGTTTCCTTTTCGCAGTGATTGCTATTGATGGTTTTGTTGAAGATGAATTGGTTAAAGGATGATTTTTTTTCCTTTAATTTTTTTTTTTAAAGATGTGGGGCACAATTCAGGTTTAGGTATACATGTTCATTATTCAGGTACCCTTGTTAATGAGATGTGTCCCCCCTTCCCCAGGCAGATTCCCACTACTGCCAATCTCTCTTTCCTGCCCCTCTTCCAGCAGTTTCCCACTACTGCCAATCATTCTCTTATAGTATTATGATAATTGTTCAAGGTCCACTTATGAGTGAGAACATGTGATACTCAGTTCTTTGTTTCCATGAAAGATCACTCAGTATTATAGGATCTAAGTCCATCCAGGTTGCTGTGAGTTCATGATTCTGTTCTTCTTTATGGCTGTGTAATATTCCAACATGTATATATACCACATTTTTTTATTCAGTCCTCTTTTTATGGGCAGCACAATTGGTTCCATGTTCTTGCTACTGTGAACAATGCTGTAATAAACACACTGTGTGCAGGTATCTTTTTTACAGAGTGATTTGAGTTCTTCTGGATATACTCCCAGTAGGAGGATTTCAGGGTCATATGGAAGGTTGATTTTTAGATCTTTTAGGAATCACCACACTGTTTTCCACAGGGGCTGTACTAGTTTACACTCCCACCAACAGTGTAGAAGTAGGATCATGTTTTTATTACCAGTATCTCGTCCTGTTCCATTAGTCTGGGTACCTATTCTTGTACCAAAACCATGTTGTCTTAGTTACTACAGCCTTGTAATAAAATTCAAAGTCTGGAAGTATGATAGCTTCAGCTTTGTTCCTTTTGCTGAGGATCGTTTTGACTATTTATGATCTTTTTTGCTTTCATATGAATTTCTGTATTGTCATTTGTAGGCCTGTGAAAAATGATATTTGCAATTTGATGGGTATTGCATTGAATCTGCAGATTGCCTTGGGTAGGATGGACATCTTGACAATATTGATTCTTCCAATCCATGACCATTTCCATTTGTTTGTGTCATCCTTGATTTCTTTGAGTACTGTTTTGTAATCATTGTAAAGGTCTTTCAATTCTCTGATTAGGTGGATGTCAAGGTTTTCCTTTCTTGTGTGTGAGGCTGTTGTGAATGGGATTTCCTTTTTTCATTTGGTTCTCAGCCTGCTAGCTATAGGTGTGTAGAAATGCAGCTGTCTTTTACACATTTATTTTTAACTTGAGACTTTACCCTAGTCATTTGTCAGTGTGAGGAAGTTTTTGACAGACTTTCTAGTGTTTTCTAGATATATAATCACATCATCCACAAAGAGAGATAACTTCCTCTTTTCCTAATTAGATATTCCTTATTTCCTTCTCTTTCCTGATTGCTCTGGCTAGAACTTCCAGTACTGTGTTGAATAGGAGGGATGAGAGTGGGTATCCTTGTCTTATTTCAGTTCTTAAGGGGAATGCTTCCAACTTCTGACAATTAAGCAAAATGTTGGAGGAGGTTTGTCATAGATGACTTTTATTGTTTTGAGGAATGTTCCTTAAATCCCAAGGTGTTCAAAGTTTTTCTTCAAGAAGCATTGCTCATTTTTGTCAAATGCTTTTTCTACATCTATTGGTATAATCATGCAATTCTTGGTTTTACTTCTGTTAATGTGCTGAATTACTTTTATGGTATTGAGAATATTGAACCAGCCCTGCATCTCAGGAATGAAGCTCACCTGGTCATGGTTGATGAACCTTGTAACATATTGTTGGATCCAATTTACTAGAATCTTGTTGAGAATTTCCACATCTATGTTCATCTGGGAAATTAGCCTGTAATTACCTTTCCTTGTTGAGTCTTTGCCAGTTTTGAGTATCAGTATGATATTAGCTTCATAAAATGAGCTGGGAGAATTGCTTTCTTCTCAATTGTCTGAACTACTTTCAGGAAGATTTGTATCAGCTCTTCCTTGTATGTCTTAGAGAATTCAGTTGAGAAGTCATCTGGTCCAGGGCTTTTTTTTTTGGAAGGGAGGCTTCTTATAACTGAGTAGATTTCCTGGATTGTGATTGGTCTCTTTACGATTTCAGTTTCTTCTTGTTTCAACCTTGGGAGGTTGTGTGATGCCAGGAAATACTCCATTTCCTCTAAGTTTTCTAGTTTTTTTACATACAGATGTTCATAATAATCTCTGATAATCTCTTGAATTTTTTTCAGGGTCAGTTGTGACATCACCTTTTTCATTTCTATTTGTGTTTATTTGGACTTTCTCCTTTTTTAGGCATTCTGGTCATGGGTGCATCAATCTTATCTATGCTTTCAAAGAACCAGATTTTTGTCTTATTGATCCTTTCTATGATATTTTTTTTCTTTTATGTCCTGAAATTGTGTCTTTATCTTTGTAATGTGGAATTTTCTACAGAGATTAGAATTTAAATGTTCTTGCCTTTCCAGCTCCCTTAGATTGCCGTTAGGCTGTTTACTTGTGATTTTTCTATTTTCTTGATATGCGTATGTAATGCTATGACTTTCTCTCTGATCACTGCTTTCATGGCATCCCAGAGATTCTGATGTGTCTTGTTTTTGTTTTCAGGAATCTTTTTATTTCTGTCTTGATTTCCATGTTGACCCTAAAGTCATTCAACAACATGTTATTTAGTGTTCGTGTTTTTGTGTGCTTTGGGGGGGATCTTGTTTGTGGCAATATTTATTTTTATTCCACTGTGATCTGAGAAATGCTTGGTATTATTTCAACCTTTTGGAATTTCTTCATGCTTGACTTATGCCCAAGAATGTGATCAGTCTTGGAGTACATTTCGTATGCTAATGAGTATAATGTATGCTTTGTAGTTGTTGGATGGAGTGTTCTGTAGATGTCTATTAAATCCATTTGGTTGGCCAGGCTTGGTGGCTCAGCCTGTAAACCCAGTGCTTTGGGAGGCCAAGGTGAGTGAATTGCCTGAGCCTGCAGGTTCAAGATCCACCTGGGTAAATTGGTGAGACCTCATCTTTACAATAAATCAAAAATTAGCCAGGTGTGGTAGCTTGTGCCTGTAGTTCCAGCTACTTGGAAGGCTGAGGCGGAAGAATCACAGGAGCCCAGCAGGTCGAGGATGCAGTGGCCGGGAGTGGCCACTGCACTCCAGTCTGAGTGAGAGAGTGAGACTCCAACTCAAAAAAAAAAAATCCATTTGGTCAAGTGTTGAATTCAGGTACCAGATCTCCTTGTTGGTTTTTGTGTTTTTTGTTTTTTGTTTGTTTTTGCCTCAATGATCTGTCTAGGGCTGTTAGCAGGGTATTGAAGTCTTCATCTATGATTGTGTGAGTGCCTTTGTCTTCTCTTAGTTCACTTAGCAATTGTTTTATAAAACCAGGTGCTCCTGTGTTGTGTGCATATATGTTTAAGATGGATATTTCTTGTTGGTGGATTGAGTCTTTTATCATTATGCAGTGTCCTTCCATGTCCTATTTAATTTGTTTTGGTTTGAGGTCTATTTTATCTAATGTCAGAATAGCTACCCCTGTTCTTTTTTGTTTTTTATTTGCCTTAAAGGTCATTTTCCAGCCTTTCACCTTGATCCTGTGGATGTCCTTTGTAGTGAGATGGGTTTCCTGGAGGTAGCAGAATGTTTGATCATGTTTCTTTATCCAGTTTGCTACTCTGTGCCTTTTTAGAGGCATATTCAGTCCATTCAAGTTCAAGCTAATTATTGACATGTGAGAATTCATTACTGTCATAAGTTTCTTAAGGGGTTGCTTTGTGTCCTTTTTGTTGCATATATATTAAATAAAATACATATATATGTATTTTTAATTATGTAATTATCTGTATGCTCTATTAACTCTGTGCTTGCCTGTGCTTTTATGATGAGTATAACCATTCTTTTGTTTCTGTGTTCAAGACCTTCTTAAGCATCTCCTAGAAGTCTGGTCTGGAGGCAGCATATTATTTTATGGAATTGGATATCTGGGAAAGATTTTAGCTCTCCCTCATTGATAAACCTTAGCTTGGTAGGGCAAGAAATTCTTGCCCAAAATTGCTGTATTTGAGGGCATTAAAGATGGGACTTCAGTCCCTTCTGGCTTATAGGATTTCTGCTGATAAGTCTGCTGCAATTCTGATGGGTCTTCCACAGTAGGTGGTATTACCCTTCCTTCTAACTGCCTTTAGGAGTTTTTCTTTTATGCTTACTTTGTGGAGAAAGATTAATATGTGTTTTCTGGGATGGTCTTCTCATGTAATACCCTGCAGTGGTTCCTTGAATCTCTTGCACTTGGATGGCCACCTCACTAGCAAGAAATGGGAAATTCTCAGTTTCTCCTTCTGTTTGGGAGATTCCAATCAACTATATATTTGGCTTCTCTAAGTAGTCCCACACCTCTCATAGGCTTTTGCACATTCTTTTTGAGTCTTTTCTCCATGTTTCTGACAGACTGGGTTAGTTCAAGCTTTGGTCTTAAAACTCTGAAATTCTTCTATCTGCCTGATTAATTCTGCTCTCTAGGCATATTATTGTGCTTTGAAATTCCAAGAGGGAGTTCTTCATTTCCAGTACTTAAGAATGAAACTTTCTTACATTGGCCAACTCAGCTTTTTCTTCCTGCATGACTTGGTGAGTTTTGCTCCTTTTTTATTTTATTTTTTTAACTTTTAATTTTTTTATTTTAAAGATGTGGGGTACAGTTCAGGGTTAGGTATACAAATGTTCATTATGCAGGTACCCTTTTTCATGAGGTGTCCACCCCCTCCCCTGGCACTTTCCCTCAACTGCCAATCCCACCCCCCTCCCCTGGCAGTTTCCCACTACTTCCAATCCCTTTCTTGTAGTATTATAATTGTTCAAGGTCTGCTTATGAGTGAGAACGTATGGTACTCTGTTCTTTGTTTCTGTGATTGATCACTAGTATGACAGACTCTAAATCCATCCAAGTTACTGCAAAGTCCATGTTTGTCCTTCTTTATGGCTCCATTGTGTATATGTACCACATTTAAAAAATCCAGTCGAACTTCAATGGGCAGCATGGTTGGTTTCATGTTTTTGCTATTGTGAATAGATCTGCAACAAACATATGTGTACAGGTGTCTTTTTTGTAGAATAATTTGAGTTCTCTGGGTATATTCCCAATAGAGGGATTCCTGAGTCAAATGGAAGGTAAATTTCTAGTTCTTTCAGAAATCAACACACTGTCTTCCAAAGACGTTGTACTAGTTTGCATTCCCACCATCATTTTAGCGGTGTTCCTTTTTTCCCACATCCTTGCCAGCATCAGTTGTTGTTTGTTTTATTAATGATGACCATTCTTACTGGGGTTAGGTGGTATCTCAATGTGGTTTTGATTTGCATTTCTCTGATGATGAGTGAAGCTGAGCACTTTTTCATGGGTCTGTTGGCTGCCCATATAACTTCTTTTGAGAAGTATCTATTTATGTCTTTTGCCCATTTTTTAATGGGGCTGTTTTTTTTTTTCCTTTTGGTACATTTGAGTTCCTTGTAGATCCTAGATGTTAGGTCTTTGTTAGATATACAGTTGGCAAATTTCCCCCCACTCTCTTGATGGTTTCTTTTGCTTTGCAGAAGCTTTTCAGTTTGATGAGGTCCTACCTTTCTATCTTATCCTTTATGCATGGACACTTGGAGTTTTGATTAAGAATTGGTTGCCACTTCCAATTTCCTTAAAGGTGTCTCCTGCATTTTCTAAGATTCTTATAGTTGAAGTTTTACATGTAGGTCTTTGATCTGAGTTTTGCTTTTAATTTCTTGTGGTTTTCCTTATTTATTTTAGCCATCCAATATCTGAATTTAGTGTCTGTCATCAGAAAGAGGTTGTTTTGAGTGACTTTTGTTGCTTGGAGTCTAGTAGCTGCATTTTTAGATCTTTCTTTAAAGCTTAGTGGATTGCTGGTATTTTTCTGCTGGTTCTTTCTAATATGTGAGGAGCAACTTTTCTTTTATTGTTATTATTTAGTTTTCTTGTTTTGTGGCTTGATAAGGTCCACTGTCTTAGGGCCTTTTCTGTCATTCAGAATCGTTTACTCAGGGAGAGAGAGGGGGTGGAATTCACTTCTTCTCCACCACTCTTACTGGGCAATGCTCTGCACTCAAAGGGATCTTCTACTGCAAAGTTTTTTCCAAGGTCAGACCAGTCAGACTTCTTTCTGACCTTTATTGGGAGCCTGGATGGGAGGGGAGTGTGGGGGGGAAGAATGATGGAGGTCCTGGCAGCTGTTGCCATTTGCAACCCAGAAACAATTCTGCCTGGAAACAATGTCTTCGGGTGCCTCTTGTCTCTCCCTCTCTCTGCTCCAAGCCCATGTTTAGCACTGAAAGAGCAACAGTTTCCCTGTCATGGAGGGTTTCCCCTTGTGCATGTGAGGCTGGCATGAAAACCTTGCTTGTCTGGAGCGGGGAGACCAGTAATCAGACACTGGCAACTGAGTGAGTGCAACTAGAAGGCAAATTTTTTCAGCCTGGGAGCTAACCACCAGGCACCACTGGTGGGTATTGAAAACTCTGGGGCTGACTGTCACTGTCACTGAGTGTGCAGGTGTGTTCCCAGCTCCACGTGGAGTGTGCATTTGAGGGCAGACTGACTCAGTTACTCAGAGAATGAGTTCCCAGCTCTGCATGCTTTACAGCTACATGCTGCTGTATCCCAACCAGGACTCCTCTTGCATGGGACCGACAGCCCTCACACAGCTGGGAGAATGGACCCAGACCATGTCAGGAGCACTCACCCTCCCTCTTGCACACAGGCAGAGCTATAGGTCCTATGTGATCCTGGCATACAGTGGGAATGGAGTGCCCCAGTTCAATGTCTGTCATCCAGAGTCTCTTCTCCTTGGTCCCAGTGCTTTCAAAGAGTCCTCTGTGGGATGCAAGGTGATTTCCCCTACCCAAAGTTGTTCAAGCCATCTGAGCTTACCAGCAGTTAGGTCCATCTTATCTGTTCCTATTGGCAAAAGAGGTGCAGGCCAGCTACTCCCCAGTGGCCATTTTGGATCTCTCTAGATAAGAGAATTATTCTCAGCCAATATGAGTGACCATGACTTGGGAAATAGTCACAGAAGGTCCTGATAAAGTGTGCCCGAGGCAGTCAGAGTATAGCTTGGTTTTATACATTTTAGGGTGACAGAAGTTGCAGGCAAAGACATAAATCGTTGCATGGAAAATATTCATTGATTCCCCCTGAAAGATGGGACATCTTAAAGTGGGTACTTACAAGTCATAGGTGAGTGTTAGGGAGTTTTTAGTTGACAATTAGTTGAGAGAGTTAAGCTATTGTCAAAAGACTTGAATTCAGTAGAAAGGAATGCTTGGGAGTTAAGGGGGCAGGGCCCTTGATATGTAGATGAAGCCTCATATGTCTCAACCTTCAGAGAGAATAGATGATAAATGAATCTTTTCAGACTTGTAGTAAAGGTATCAGACTCTTAGTTAAATTTTTCCTAGATCCATGAAAGGCCTAGAAAGGGAAGGTCTTGTGGCATTAATGGAGATTCTCCAAAGATGCAAACTGCCCCCACAAAAGACAACTTTGAAGAGCTATTTCAAAGTATGTCAAAGAAATATATTTTATTTTGGTTTCCTTCTTCAGGGTCTGTAATCTGTCATGTGATGCTATACTAGAGTCAGGTGAGAAAATAAGCTACATTTTACTGGATTAATTTTAAAAACATTCAATGAGATTTTATCATTTGTAGTGTGTGACTTAACCCTTGCCTTACATGGCCTTAGGTCTTGTTAATAAATTGGTTCTTATTGCCACAGTCTGTTTCATCAGTCTCATGATCTCTGTTTTAACCTTAATGCTAGTCAGGTGTGCCTAAACTCCAAAAAGGAGAGGTTATGATTATATTACAGTCTCACCAGGGCTGCACTGCTAGCCTGAGGCCCATGTGGCAACCAAGGACATTATGGTGCCCCAGTGAGTGTTACAGCTCTCAGCTCTTGCTTGGAGAATCCCAAAGTCTTAGGGAAGGTTACAGCTCTCTCGACTTGGCGAGTCCCAGGTTCCTGTTTCACCACAGGAGAAGGATAAGAATCACGAACACTGGAGGGTGAGCAAGTCGAGTTTTATTCAGGAAAGCAAGTGCTGCAGCTCTCACAGTGAGAGGGGATCCAAGTGAGTTGTCCAGAGAAATACCGCTGAGGCCAGGGTTTTATAGGACTTGTTAGGGTGCTAACTGGTTGGCAGTAGGGACTGAAAATACAATAATTTAATTGGCTAACAGTAAGGACTAAAAAGTGGAATGATAGTGTAAAGGGTCGATGGGGAGAGGATTGGAAAAGGGCCAGTTAGGAAAAGGTGCAGGAAAAAGAGAGAAATCGAGTGAAAAGGGAATGGGTGTGACTTTTGTCTGGAGACTACAGCTTGCAGCTCTGTTTCTTTAGGTAAAATGGAGTCTTACTGGAGACCCACCCTAACTGTCTGCCTAACCAGTTTCTTTCTTACTCCTCTCTCAATGAGGCCTGCCTGACTTCCCTTCTCATCATCTTTCAGGTTTCTCTAGGATCCCCTTGGCCAAGAGGAAGTCTGTTCAGGATTTTTATTTTTGATTTACAGATGCTTTCTACACCCCTTCCTCAAGATAGGGAGTGAGCTTATTTAGTGCCAGGATTTGATGTGTGCTGTGTTTTTTGTCCTGGCAGGGCACCACTGAGCTCTCCTGGTCTTGGCCCATATGCACTGGACCAATGTCTCTTACAAAAGACTTCTATGGTCCAGCATTCTGTGTGTGTGTGCTCTGCATCACTGTGTGATGTGCTATGCAGGGAGCACTCAGTCCTCAAACCAGGCAAGTTATGGTATTAGTGAGGCTGTCTTAAGGTCCCAAGGTCTCCACATTTCACATTGCCCTTCCACTTTGGTGCATTGCTATTGCTTAGGCTTCTACTTGGGAAGGAAGTGTCAGGGCTCTTCTACTCTAAGACCTCACAGAAGTATCCAGGAGACACAAAGGTGGATGAGAGCAGACTAAGCTTTCCTCTTCCTCACTACGTATTATCCCAAATCTGGATCTTTTCTGAGAAGGGGCAAACTAAAGAACTGACTCCTGTCTTCTTGTTCTATGTGACATTATCTCTTTCCTAAGATAAATATAGATTTAATAGGAGGATTTAACAAGGGGATTTTATTACTTGTAACAAGTAAAGAGAACACTGGAGATAATTCCCAAGGCAGTGTCTCTCAGAGCTGGGGACTGGGTCAAGTTTTGTAAGCATAGGGTAATGAGGTCTGATCTGATTGGATCTTGCAATGAAGTGATGCCTGGATGTGTTACCTAACCAGATCCTGACATGGGGTGACTCCAGAGCTTGATCTGATTGAATGCTGGATTCTGCCATGAGGTGTCCACTTCCTAATTCAGTCTTTGTTACTTGGTAAGAACACTTAAGTTTCCCCTGTGGTTGCATGGTTGGTTCACCTGGACATGACATAAGGGCTCATGGCAACTGAAAAACAACTCACAGCTTTATTACATAAAAGTTGAGCCAGATTGGTCTGGTGTGACTACAGCTTGTCATGGCCTTCTTAGTCAATATTAGTCTTAATTTAGGTCTTCAGAAATGCTTGCCTTAAAGGTGATATATGAGATGCTGTAGATGTAAAGCTGAACAAGACACAAGATACCATACCAAAGCCTCACTAATACCATAGCTTACCTGGTTTGAGGAATGAGTGCTTCCTGCATAGCACATCACACAGTGGTGCAGAACACACACACACAGAATGCTGGACCATAGACAAACCAAGACAAACTATCCTATTTCCATTTTAGGATAGTTTAAATTCTGGCAGGAATCTATCCTCTCTTGTAATGTGACCAACAAACACTAAATAAAGAGAAAAATTAAGAGGAATCCCATAAACAAATGTTTCTGGATTATTTTCCTATGCATGTGGCAATGCCCTGCAAGAAAAAAAATGCAGTCTTGTTCTTAAGATGCAGTTTACATATTAAGCATCCCGGTGATACAATGATACATATATAACTTCATATATATATATATACACACACACACACACATTTATGTGTGTATATTATATATATATTACATATATATAATAATTTCAGCTCTACAATTTTGTAAGGGTATTCCCTGAAGGAAAAGTTTATGTGCACCTTATTTTAAGAATCATTCAATTTATTTAAAAGGTATATTCTGGTAATATAGGAAACCCCAGGTCAGGTGTGTGACTCCACCTCCTTCCTGCTGATGAAACAGTTTAGAAAGTAATTTCACCTTTCCTGTCCTGTAACTGCCCAAGTATGCCAAAGCTGTCTGCTTCCGGCTTGATGGCAAGCTTCATAGGAACTCACTTTTCAGCATTTAATGCTGCATTCTCCTCCCCACACTGAACTAATGAAGAGGACAACTTAACACCTCCTTTACCACAAAACTAATCATGTGTTTAAATAAACTGACAGTAAATAAAGTTAAAATAAAATAAAATGTATATTCTAGTATTGCATATCTTTTCAGATAAAAAGTTAAGAGGGAAAATACTATGTATTTTAATAATTTCTGGGACGTTTTCCAGCAGAAAGCCATAAAAAAAATCAGCCATTCTCTAGGCATACTTTGTACTTTTATGTCATCCTGCCTTTCTTTTCATCATGTTCTCTCCTCTGACCACTGAAATCTAATTCAGCTCTCTAGGTCCTGACTGAATGCTGCCAGTTCTAATAAACCTACCAAGAGCCAATTTCATTCATTAGTCTTTCTGTTTCTATACTTTTGAGCTACCTTTATTATAACATTTTCTATATTCTGTTGTGTGTTTTAGATATTATTTTAAGAAACAGCTATCGCTCTCAGTATATAAACTTGGGTATGAAAATAAAATTTGCTTTATAATGGAATATACAGTGCATACAGAAGACCACATTATGTGAGCACTTTAAACAATACTAATAAAACAAATGACTGTCTACTCAGAGTATGAAATATTACTCTTCCAGAAATTGAGGGCCACTTGTAGGCCTCTCTTCAATCTTAATCTACAGGCATCCTGATTCTTGGAATAATTATTCCTTTGTTTTCAGTATATAGCCTATGAATGTATTCTTAATCAGTAAATGCCAGAGTTTTGCCTTTTGAATTTTATCTAAAGATAAGTTGGAACTTAATGAATGTGTTCTAGGACTTGCTTTTTTATTGGTCAATATCATGTTGGGGTATTCATTTCCACCATGTGTAATTTTACTTCATCACTCATAGATTTTCAATATTCTGTTGTATGAATACACTATTTCTGTGCTGTTGTTTATTGAGTTTTGGATTATTTTTGGGTTTTGTATTTTTCAAATTGTTATGTATCCATGTACATTTTTCTTATTGCATGCACTTTATTTATTTTTATTTTTTTATTTTTTATTAATCAATACTATTTATTATGATGCTGTGGGGTACAGTTAGGGGTTAGGTATGCAAATATGTTTCATTCAGGCACCCTGTTGATAAGAGGTGTTTCCCTGTCCCAAGACAGATATTTGTTACCATTAATCCCATCTCCCTCCCCCATAGTTTCCCACTACTGTCAGTCATTTTCTTATAGTATTACATTGGATATTCAAGGTCCATTATATGAGTGAGAACATGTGATACTCGGATCTTTGTTTACCCCTTCTCTTTCTCCCCCGTTAGGGAGTTCTCAGTGTCTGTTGTTCCTATCCTTATGCCCATGTATATTCAATGTTTTGCTCCCACTTATAAGTGAAAACATGCAATACTCAGTTTTCTGTTTCTGTGATAATTTGCTTAGAATTATCAGCTGCATCCATGTTGCTGCAAGAGATGTGATTTTGTTCTCTCTTTCATGGAGGCATAGTAATCCATGGTGTATATGCACAAATTTTCTTGACCCAGTCCACTATTGATGGGCACCTAGGTTGGTTCCATATTTTTGCTATTGTGGATAGTGCTGCAATAAACATACAAGTGCAGATGTCATTTTGGTAGAGTGATTTATGCTTCTTTGAGTGCATACCAAGTAGTGGGATTGCTGGGTCAAATGGTAAATCTATTTTTAATTCCTTGAGAAATCTCCAAACTGCTTTCTACAGGGGCTACACTAGCTGACATTCCCACCAACAGTGTGTGAGCATTCCTTTTTTTCCCACAACTTGCCAGCATCTGTTGTTTTGGGCTTTTAAATAATAGTCATTCTGACTGATGTGAGATGATATCTCATTGTGGTTTTATTTGCATTTTTCTGATGATTAGTGATGTTCATCATCTTTAAAATATATTTGTGAACACTTGTATGTCTTTCTTTGTGAAGTGTCTGTTCATGGACTTTGCCCACTTTTTAAAGGGTTTTTTTTTTTTTATCCTGTCAATTTGTTTGAATTCCTTATAGATTCTGGATATGAGTCCTTTGTTGGATGTATAGTTTGCAAATATTTTTTCCCCATTCTATAGGTTGTCTCTTTGCTTTGTTGATTATTTTCCTTGCTGTGCAGAACTTTTTTGCTTGATAAGGTTCCACTTGTCAATTTTGCCTTTAGCTACATTTTGCTTTTCAAGTCTTGGTCATGAATTCATTGCCTAGGCAATGAATTCCAGAAGAGTGTTTCCTAGACTTTATTCTAGAATTTTTATAGTTTGAGGTCTTAATGTTTAAGTCATTAATCCATCTTGAGTTAATTTTTATGTATGGTGAAAAGAAGGGGTCCAACTTCATTCATCTGCCTATGATTAGTCAGTTTTCCCAGCACCTTTTGTTAAGTGGGCTGTCCTTTCCTCAGTATTTGGCTTTGTCAACTTTGTCAAAGATGATATGATTGTAAGGCAAGTTTTATTTCTGGGAAACTTGTTCTATTCCATTGGTCTATGTGTCTCTTTTTGTACTGGTACCATGCTGATTTGTCCTTCTTTATGGCTGCATAATATTCCATTGGTTTAACATAATTTCTACCAAATTACCAGTATCATTTTACACAGTTATAGAAAAAACAGTACTTAAATTCTTATGGAAGGAAAAAAAAAAGCTCAGATACCTAAAGCAATTCTAAGCAAAATGAAAAAGGGGGAGGTATCACATTGCCAGACTTCAAACTTTAAAATTAAAAAAAATTTTTTTTAAATCAGGGGGTACACAAATGTATTCATTACATGAACATCCTGTGTAGTGGAAGGAGGGGTGGGATTCGCAGTTGAGGAAAACTGCTAGAGGAGGGAGGGGCATACCTCATCAACAAGGATACCTGCATAATCAATGTTTGTATACCTAACCCTGAATTGTGCTCCCCATCTTTATAATAAAAAAAAAAATATGTTAAGCCTGTAGATTGCTTTAAGCAGTAGGGACATTTTAATTGTGTTAATTCTTCCAATCCTGAAGCATAGAATATTTTTCCATTTGTTTCTGTCATTATTTTATTTCTTTCAACAGTATTTTATAGTTCTTGTAGAGCTCTTTCACCTCTTTGGTTAGAAATATTCTGAGGGTTTTATGTGGTTGTTGCAAATTAAATTGGGTTCTTATTTTGGTTCTCAGCTTGAATTTTGTTGGTGTATAAAACTGCAGCTGATTTTTGGGCACTAATTTTGTATCCTGAGACTTAACTGAAATTATTTATGAGTGCTAAGTACCTTTTGATGAAATCTTTAAGTATTTTAGATATAGAATTATATTCTCTACAAAGAAAGATAATTTAATTTCCTTTTCTGTTTGGATGCCTCTTATTTATTTTTCTTGCCTGATAGCTCTGGCTAGGACTTCTAGTACTCTGTTGCATAGGAATGATAAGAATCATCATCCTTGTCTCATTCTAATTCTTGGGGGAGTGCTTCCAACTTCTACCCATTAAATATGATGTTGGCTGTTGGTCTGTCATAGACGGTGCTTAAAATTTTGAGGAATATACCTCCTGTGCGTAGGTGGTTGAGAGTCTTTATCATGAAGGGATGTTGGATTTCATTAATTGTTTTTTCTGTATCATTGACATAATCATGGGATCTTTGTTTTTACTTCTATTTATGTGATTTGATTTGCACATGTTGAACCAGCCTTGTATCCCACAAATAAAGCCAACCTAACCATGATAAATACGTTTTTTTTTACTTGCTTCTGGATGTGGTTTGTGCCAGAGTCCAGCTCCAGGAGAGAGTCAGGGCCTGAACAGGGAGAATCAGGAATGGCAAAGAAGAATGACAGGAGTCAACTTCTTGGGTAGAGTTTAGGACTCTGCCAATTTTTATTCAATGGTCTGTGGGTTTCAGTTTTTTCCTGGAATTGGATGCCAGTTCCAATTTCCATGAGGGTATGTCCTTCATTTTCTAAGGTTCTTATGGTTTGAGGTTTTACATTTAGGTCTCTGATCCATTTAGAGTTAATTTTTTATGGGGGTAGATAGGGGTCCTGTTTCAATCTTCTGCATGAAGTCAGATAGTTTTCCCAGCACCATTTACTGAATAAGTTCTCCTCTCTCCAGTGGTAGGTGGTGGAGGCTTTGTCAAAGATGAGTTGGTTGAGAAATTGAGGTTTTGCTTCTGGAATCTTAATTCTATTCCATTGGTCTATATGCCTGTACCAATACCAAGCTGTTTTGATTATTGTAGCTTTATAGCAAAGTTTGAAGTCTGGCCATGTGATACCACCTGCTTTGTTGCTTGTTTTTTTTTTTTTGCTGAGGATTGTTCTGGCTATTCTTGATTGTTTGTGTTTCCATATGAATTCCTGTGTTGTTTTTTCTAGGTCTGAGAAGAATGTT
>NW_007259450.1:122483-124720 GCF_000164805.1 Carlito syrichta
AGGAAGATGCCAAGGTATTTCTTTTTTTTGTGGCTATTGTGAATGGAATTGTGGTTTTTACTTGGGTTTCTGTTTGTTTATTATTGGTTTAAAGAAATACAATTGTCATTTGCACACTTAGGTTATATCCTGATACTTTGCCAAAGTCCTTTATGAGTGTAAGGAGGTTTTTGACAGATTCTCTTAGGTTTTCAAGGTACACAGTCATGTCATCTGCAAAGAGAGATGGCTTGAAGTCCTCTTTTCCTATTTGGATACCCCTGATTGCCTTCTCTTCTCTGATTGCTCTAGCCAGGACTTTCAATACTATATTGAGCAGGAGGGGTGAGAGTGGGCATCCTTGTCGTGTTCCAGTTTTCAAGGGAAATGATTCCAATTTTTTCTGTTTAGGAGTATGTTGACTGTGGGTTTCTCATAGATGACTTTTACTATTTTGAGGTATGTTCCCTGTATGCCTTATTGTTCAAGGGTTTTTATCAAGAAGGGGTGCTGGATTATATCAAAAGCTTTTTCTGCATCTAATGATATAATCATGTGGTTTTTGTTTTGACATCTGTTGATGCATTTAATTACATTTATGGTTTTACAAATGTTGAACCAGCCTTGTATCCCAGGGATGAAGCCTACTTGGTCATGATGGATGATTTTTGAGATGTGTTGTTGAATCCAGTTCACTCGGATCTTGTTGAGAATTTTAGCATCTATGTTCACAAAAGATCTTGGCCTGTAGTTCTCTTTCTTTGTTGGATCTTTACCTGGCTTGGGTATCAATGTGATGTTAGCTTCGTAAAATGATTTGGGGAGAGTTCCATCTTTCTCAATCACCTGGAATACCTTCAGTAGGATTGGTATCAGCTCCTCTTTAAATGTCTTGTAGAATTCTGCTGGAAAGCCATCTGGTCCACAGCTTTTTTTTTTTTTGTAGGTAGTTTTCTTATTGTGTAGTCAATTTCCTTGATTGTTATTGGTCTATTTAGGATCCCAATTTCTACTTGTTTCAACCTAGACAGGTTGTGTGATGACAGAAAGTCCTCCATTTCCGAAAGGTTTTCAAGTTAGTTTCCATACAAGTGTACATAATAGTCTCTAATAATCTTTTGTATTTCTTCAGGATCAGATGTGACTTCATCTTTTGTGTTTCTGATTGTGTTTATTTGGGCTTTTTCTCTCTTTTTCTTGGTCAGTCTAGCTAGGGGACCATCGATCTTGTTTATCCTTTCAAAGAACCAACTTTTTGTTTCACTGATTTTTTAAATTATCTTTTCATCTTCTATGTCCTAGATTTGGACTTTTATTTTGGTGATTTGGATTCTTCTGCTGAAATTAGGGTTTTTGTGGTCTTGCCTTTCAGCTAACTTAGGTGGCTTGTTAGGCTGTTAATATGTGATCCTTCCATTTTCTTCATGTGCGTTTGTAGGGATATAAATTCCCCTCTTACTACAGTTTTCATGGCGTCCCAGAGATTTTGGTAAGATGTTTCTTCATTTTAATTTGTTTTCAGGTATCTTTTAATCTCTATTTTGATTTCATCATTGACTCAGGAGTTGTTTAGCATCATGTTGTTTAGTGTCCATGTCTTTGTTGGTTTGGAGGGGACTTTTTGGGTGTTAATGTTTATTTTTATTCCACTGTGGTCCGAAAAAGTGCATGGTAAAATTTTTGTCCTTTTAAATTTGCTGATGCTTGATTTATGGCCAAGTATGTGGTCGATCTTAGAGATGTTCCATGTGGTGATGAGTAGAATGTGTATTCTGTGGTCTTTGGATGGAGGGTTCTGTAGGTATCAATTAAGTCCATGTGATCAAGAGTGACATTGAGGTTTTGGATCTCATTGCTGATTTTTTGTCCTGATGATCTGTCTAGGTTGCAAGTGGAGTATTAAAGTCCCCAGCTATGATGGTATTGGAGTCAATATCTTTTTTAGTTTACCCAGGAGCTGCTTTATGAAAGTTGGCACTCCTATGTTGGTTGCATATATGTTAGGATGGATATTTCTTGTGATGGATTGAACCTTTTATCATTATGTAGCGGCCTTCTGTATCTTTTTAAATTTTTGATAGCTTAAAGGGTATTTTGTCTGAGATGAAGGCTGTGACTCCTCCTTTCTTTTGTGTTCCATTCGCCTGTAAATTTGTTTCTCATCCTCTTACTTTGAGTCTGTGAGTGTCCTTTCTAGAGAGGTGAGTCTCTTGAAGGCAATAGATTGTTGCCTGTTGATATTTTATCCATTTTGCCAT